>NW_016107513.1:730116-943568 GCF_001604975.1 Cebus imitator | reverse complement strand
ATCCGCTCACCTTAGCCTCCCAAAGTGTTGGGATTACAGGTGTGAGCCACCGCGCCCGGCCCAGTTTTTGTTTCTTGCCACAGGTATCATTTAATGAAAGTAGGTATTTGTACTTTATTTAAATGCTCACTATGAAACAGACATCCTACTGGACAAATAAACCTTGTTTTCCATGCCCAGCTTTCTCTCTAAACTATCACCATAATAGGATACCCCATTTGGTGCATTCCTTGCACCAAAGATAAGCTAAAGGGTGCTCAGAGGTTTGAAGTATGATAGACAAGCATTATTTGGAGGTCTGAGTTTTTGGACAAGTTTCTTCTTACCTGATGAAGATGCTTACCTATAGGTGACTGCATGTGCTCTTTATACTTACTCCTCTCTGCTTTTGTCTTTTTTTTTTTTGGTAAACCTTTCTTCTGCTTCTCATCTCTCCATGTTCACAGTTACAGATGATAGTTTATTTTTACTGATGATGCTGCTTCTAGTCATAGTTAATAACAAACTTCACCATTTTTATTAATTTTCTTTGCTTGTTATATCTTCTGTCACTCCCCATTATTTTTATTACTATTACTATTATTATTATTATTAAGTACCTGGTTAACTTTGACTATATACTGGTTATTATACTTAAAAATTATTTGGAGGATTAGTATGAGGCATAGGATATTTATATGCCTTCCTCCAGAGAGAGTGTTATGAGTTGAGCTGCATACACTAAAATTTTACATGCTGAAATTCTAACCCCCAGTATCTCAGAATATGAGCTTACTTGGAAACAGGGCCATTGCAGCTATAACTAATTAAGATGAACGCTTTGGGAGGCCAAGGCGGGCAGATCACCTGAAGTCAAGAATTCAAGACCAGGCTGGACAACATGGTGAAACTCTGTCTCTACTAAAAATAACGAGCAGGGTGGCGGGCGCCTGTAATCCCAACTACTTGGGAGGCTGAGGCAAGAGAATCGCTTGAACCTGCGAGGCGGAGGTTGCAGTCAGCCAAGATCCCGCCATTGCACCCCAGCCTGGGCGACAAGAGCGAAGCTCCATCTCAGAAAAAACACAAAAAATCAAAATAACACAAAACAAAAAACCTGATGAGATCATACAAGAGCAGTGTGGGCTCTTAATCCAATTTGACTGTTGTCCTTACAAAAGGGGGAAATGTGGGTCTAGATACATACACGCAGGGAGAACATCATAAGAAGATTGGAGTTGGCTGCTGTAAGTAAGGGATGACCAGATGTTAAGAGACAGGACTGAAACAGAATTCTTCCTTGCATTCAGAGGGAGCATGGCTCCACTGACGCCTTGCTCTTGGGCTTCTAGCTTCTAGAATGTAAGTTTCTGTCGTTTAAGCCATCCAGTATATGTACTTTCCTACGGCAGCCCAAGGGAACTAACAGAGAGGCTATTCACTTGCTTCCAATTTGGGCAGGGATAAGGAAACCCATGCCTTTAGCTACAAAGTACACTCTATGTTCAGAAGTTGATTCTAAGCATTTAACCTCTCTTGCCCTCCTTCAACAAGCTAGAATACAGAGACAGCTACTGACTTAGTGGTCAAAGTCAATAGAATTCAAGGGCAAAGTATTTTGAGACCAGCCAGGCAACATAACAAGACTCCATTGCTACAAAACTTTTAAAAAATTAACTGGGCATGGTGGTGCACACCTGTACTCACAGCTACTCAGGAAGCTGAGGCAGAAGGATCACTTAAGCCCAGGAGTTAGAGGTTACAGTGAACTATAATTGTGCCACTGCTCTCCAACCTGGGCAACAGAGCAAGACCCCTGTCTTAATAATGATAATAGTTATTATCATTGTTCTGGGCAAAATAACACATATGGGAAAGCCTTCAATTCTAGATTTAGCACTTTTCTTGTGTTGCATGTTCTGCCACATTTTACATGTGTGTTTGCAATCTCAGAATATTGGCGCGTGTTCTTTACCCTACACTACTCAGCCTGAGTTAAAATATGCTTTCACAAAAAGACTTAGATACATTTACAATTTAATGAGCCAAGCAGCCAAGTTTCCTAAAGAGAGGTCATTTGAAAGAAGGGATCAATATACTTTTTCCAGACAATTAAATATTTTTAAAAATAGCTTTTTTATTAGACAACTAAATCTAAATTTTTAGAGTTGCATTGGATGGGCTTAAAAGCAGATTAAAAAAGGAAGGAAATCCTTGACTATAATTGAAAACTTTTTTGATTGAAACTTACATTATTAGGCAACTTAATATACTTTTAGATTTTATCTAGGCTTGAGCAAAACATTTTTTCAAATTGTTCTGGCTTTCCCTTGTCATCAGGCTAGTTTATAGGCTGCTTGTTTTCTGCCATGCACCTCCCTCACACCATCATGAATGTCTACTTGCATAATTCTTAGCCTCACTCCTCGAACTATCATACAAACAAAAATAACAGTGTCTTATAGCTGTATAGTGCCTTCGAGTACACAAGGAACTTTAAACAGCAGAAGCTCCCCTAAACCAACTTCACTAACACACTCTACTTCTCATTTGTTTCATGTGATGAGGACCAGTGTCTATCAGGCCACTTGTCAACAACCTGATCACTTTTGTGTCCGACGGTGAAGCAATTTCTGAAAAGTCATGTTTGTTCTCAAAGGTGTTTAAAGTCCTTGTTATTGTAATTCTGCAATTTAAATAAATGTCATGTAAGCCAGTAACATAGGAGTATACAATGAAAGAGAATAATATCTATAAAACCTAACATCAATTCAGAAGAATCAGAAAAGATGAACTACATAAAAATTGATTTCAAATTGGTTGCAAAGCAGACGTTATAAAAAGAATTGGGAAACAAATCTAGAAGAATTCATACAGGTTGCCTTCCAAATGTCCACAAAACGTTATTTTACTTTAAAGGCACAAGCCATAAATCACAAACAATGCAATTTGTGTGTGTTTCCTCATCTTCCATCAACAGAGCCATGCATGGTAGGCAGAGTAATGCCCCCTCTACTTCCATGCGCAAATATATATATTTTTTGAGACAGAGTCTTGCTCTGTTGGCCAGGCTAAAGTCCAGTGACATGATCTTGGCTCACTACGACCTCTACCTCCTGGGTTCAAGCGATTGTTGTGCCTCAAACTCTCCAGTAACTTTCACAACCATGCCTGGCTAATTTTTCGTATTTTTAGTAGAGATGAGGTTTCACCATGTTGGTCAGGCTGGTCTTGAACTCCTGACCTAAATGATCCACCTGCCTTGGTCTCCCCAAGTGCTGGGATTATAGGTGTAAGCCACTGCACCTGGCCCCGAAGATATTTATGTCCGTATTCTATCTAAATATTACCTGCATGGCAAAATTGGCCTTGCAGATGTGATTAAACAACGGATATTGACATGGGGAGACAATCCTGGATTATCCAGTTGGACCCAATATAAGCCAGAGGGTTTTTATAAGTGAAACAGGAGAATCAGAGTCAGAGAAGGAGCCATGGTGGTAGCAGAGGCCAGAGGAGTGATGTAACTGCTGGCTTTGAGGATGGAAATGGGCCACAAGTCAAGGAATGTGAGTGGTCTGTAGAAATTGGAAAAGGCAAGGAACCAGAGGCTCCAGAAGGGATGCAGCTTGGCCAACACTTTGATTTTAGCCCAGGGAGACCTATCTTGAACTTTCAACTTCCAGAATTGTAAGATGACCTTTTTTTAGACAGGGTCTTGGTCTGTTTCCCAGGCTGGAGTGCAGTGCAGTGGAGCGATCTTGGCTCACTGCAACTTCTGCCTCCCGGGTTCAAGCGATTCTCATGATTCAGCCTCCCACGTAGCTGGGATCATAGGTGTGCACCACCATGCCCAGCTAACTTTTTGTACTTTTTAATAGAGACAGGGTTTTGCTATGTTGGTCAGGCTGGTCTCGACTCCCAGCCACAAGTGATCCGCCTGCCTCAGCCTCCCAAAGTGCTGGGATTACAGATGAAAGCCACCACACTCAGCCCGGCCCCAATTTTGTATTGTTATAATCCACTCTATTTGAGATAATTGGTTACAGAGATATAGGTAACATATATATTTAAAGAAAAAGCTTTCTCTAGCCATATATCAGTAGTGGAAAATAACTGTACATTTATGTTTTAAAATTAAAACTAAAAAATTATAGTGTGTATGCATCACTTAAAAAATCGTTTTCTACTGAGCTGACTTTTTAATTATTTGACCAACTGTGGCTTCATATGCTTCAAACAGGAGTTACTGCTCTCTCTAGGGTCCTACTTCATCCACAGGAGTCCTGTGGAGTCCATTTCACAGTTGTAGTTAAGGTTTTACCTTTGTCCCTATCTTTGGCTTTATGACTCAGGTGGAGAAAATTATTTCACTTGTAGTAATTTTTATTTATGAAAACTAATAAATAAACTCTCAAGGTCTATGATTTTAACATTTTCATCAAATAATTTGACTTACCATCTCTCATTTGTTTAACTTGCAGCTGAAACCCTCAGGTTGATGTGTGGTTTAGCACTGATTCAACTTAACATTAGAATTTCTGTGCTTCAAAGCTGTTGGATGCCCCTGAATCAAGGGCTTAGGGCTCAAATATTTGAAGAACACTGGGGTCAGGAGACCAGGATTTCAGATCTGACTGACACTAATTAGGTGGGTGTCCTTTGGCAAATTTTTAGCTTTTCTGGGAAATTTTTAGCTTTTTCTTTTTTTGTCCTTTGGCAAAATTTTAGTTTCCTCATTCTGAAGTTGGAGTCAATAATCTTTAAGTTCCCTTTTAGCTCAACAATTCTATGATTCCATAATTCTAAGAAAATCCAGTTCTAAGAAATGCATTTCTCTTCAAGGTGGGAAGAAAGATATGATGGCTAGATAAGATAGCTATGCATATTCTTGTATACTCCCATGAATAGCTTCTCCAGAGAATTGAAAGTGTCAGGTCCTACAGTTTATCATACAACTGTAAGGACTAAATTTAGATACAAATTACTTTTTGTCTAGGTAGACTTGTCTCAGTCACGGATCTAGCTCTCCAAGACACAGGGAGTTCCCACTCGGTTATGGACATTGAAGGGGACACCAGGGTGGGCTGCAGCATCTCACACACTATGGCAAGTCAGACTTGAAAACAGATCAATCAAAATATCACCTGGTAAGTGCTGTGACAGACTAAAAGCAGAATCCACAAAAAGAGGAAGTGATTAACTGCAACTGTAGTAATGGCAAAAGCTTTTGAGTGCTTGGTGACCCGTGAGATACATCCTGAAAGTTCTGAAGAGCAAGTTCAGAGTCCAGGAAAAATTTCAAACAGGCAGCAGAGCCTGTTCCAAAGGCAGAGTTGTAAAAGGCATGGCATGTTTGGGAAAAGGTGGGAATTTCATCCTGTATAAAGAGAGAACAAGTAAGCTAAAGGACTGTGAAAGTACTTGGAAGAAAAAGTGAAGGCCATTTTATGCCAAACTGGAAGCAGGAAGGACTCCCCCGAAGTTCCTACACAGTGACATGGCATGATCAGATGCTGTTTTTGAAGGGTTAGCTCTGACAGGTACTAGAAGGATGTAAACTGGGCTGGGGAGGCTTGGTGAAAGGAAATGAGAGAGGAAACTTTAAGAGATAATGAGCACTGAACAAAAGCAATGGTGTTTGGCAGCCATTTCAGAAAAAGAATCCATTGGCTTTTATAACTGAGTATCCTTTCTTAAAGCACCACCCTCTAACCCAGGAGGGGCTGCCAGGGCACTGACTGTGTCTCGGCTCATTCTCAAAAGCAATGAGGAATATTTTACAATACAGAGCTCCCCATCATCACCACTGGTAGCACACACAAAAAAATCACATTTTAAAAACACATTTAACCAGAATTTACAAAGATTCAACGGATTATGAAGTAGTTTCTTATCCCCCCTCGCAGCTATGAATACATTGCAAAATCTAGGACAGTTAAATACTGTATTTAAATTCAGATGTGATATATACATATGTTACTTATTCTTTTTATAAAGATCTGCCCTAGTGAAATTTAATTAGCCTTTGCAAGTTTATATACTGTGTGTGTTGGAAGGGTGGTTTAAACTAAGCTGATTGTTTCAACCTGACTAAATTCTCCAACCTCATCAGCAGAGAGGTGTGTCAGAATTAGATTTCACGAAAAGTGATAGAAAATCCAAATAACGATGTCTATAAAAGATGAAAGTTTATCTCCTGGGTAGATAAATACGATCTGTAGCACAGAGCTGGGAGTTGGTAAAGCAGGTTCATGAAGTCCTCGTCATCAGGAACTGATGACAGCTCTGCTGTCCATGCTGTGATTTCCACTTCATGATTCAAGATGGCGGTGGGAGCCCCAAGACATCATTTCCTCACATGCCAGGGGAAAGAGGAAAGAATGCAGACAGCTGCACCTCTTTAAGGGCTTCTTGGAATTCATATGTGACATTTCTGCTTGCATACAAGCAGAAAGAATATATTTATATGGCAGCAAGAGAGGTGGAAAAATAGAATCAGTATTCTAGGTGGCAAGACTTTAGCTAATAATTGGAGGGTCTATAACTAACAAAGAAGAACTGAATGCCAATGAAAAGATAACCAAACTAGAAGTCTTTGCTAGAAGGAGGAACTAGACAAAGTATGGTAATGTCATTGAGGCCAAAATTAATTGCTGTAGTAATCTAAATGACTGGTCAGTGACCAGCTTCACAATTTAAAACCAATTCTCAGCAGTTCAGGTACAAACTGCCTAGGAGATACATCAACTAAGAGTTTGAGAATGGAATAGTTTGACTTCTCTAGTTTTTTTATGTAGAGTGTGTGTGTGTGTGTGTGTGTGTGTGTGTGTGTGTCTGTGTGTGTGAATACACACATATGCATGTACACGTACACACATACCATGTATATATTGCAAAAAATAAAAAATAAAATTAGAAAGGTAGGCATGGTAGTTTATCTCCAGGATAGGTTCTCTCTTTAAATATATAGAGGTGAAGATCTGAAATTATTTGTATGCTTTGGAGAAAATAGAGATAATAGGTGATATACATTCTTTGCATCAGGCAGGTAAATATTGTATATTATCGTATCACCCACACACCTTCACCTATACTGGTCCCCAACTACGACCCTCTTCAGATCCCTTGTCCTTCTAGACTGATGCAGATGGCACCCTGCCACCATCCCAGGGGTCCAGTGTTATACCCAGCTCTGCCCACTCCAAGGGGCGCCCATGGCTCAGCACCATTTTTCCCACTTTGTGCTCTATATACCCCCAGGGGAAAACAAATATTTATCTTAATAAACCAATCTGCAGTTCTGGATTGAGAAATACTCATGGTTGATAGGTCATGCCTCTCTCCCAAGTCACATGACAGCTTGTTTCCCCTGGAAAGCTTTTAGTGACTCAAATGAGTGAATGGAGAGGCTAATTAAGGGAGATGACTTTGGAATATCAGGACCTCCTAGTACTCTTGAAATAGTTCCACATGGGATGACCTATTTGGGGGCACTTATCATGTTTGAACAAGGTCTTGGCACAAACTTGTGTGTATTAACAATGTATCTATTAGGTAAGCAATTATAAAAATTTTAAATAGGGAAGAAAAGAAAATATTAAAATGAAAATGGTAGGTATGCCAGCTTGTCATCAAGATAATTGCCACTGAATCCTTCGCTCCTCATATGGGCCTACCATTTTCCTGTGGAGACACGGAGTCTAGTCCCTCCCTCCATCTTGAATCTGGGATGGCTTTAAGACTTGCTTAAGCAATGAGTATGAAGCCTTGAAGCTTCCACTTGGGTCTCTTGTAATGCTTGCTTTTGGAAGGCTTGCCTGGGAGAAACCAGCTGCTCTGTAGAAAATGCAACTATCCTGTGAACACCATGCTATGGGGAAGTGCAAGCCATATGCAGAGGCCCTGGAGGAAGAGGTTCAGTGTGACCAGTGAGAGACCACAAGCATGAGGAAGTCATTTTAGAAATGGATCCTTCATCCTGCCCATTTCAGGTGAGGCCATGTGGACAAGACGATCCCTTCTCAAATTCCTATCCTACAAAAAATTAAGGGTAAAATAAAATAGGTGTTAAGCTCGTAAGGTCTGGGATACATAGGAAATAGAAAAGTAGCTTAGAAAGAGAATGTAATACAGGAAATGTGAATGAAAGATATGCAAGAGGTAAAATAGGGTTGTAGGATTCAAATTGATCCATAAAACTACAAAGTCATTAATATAAAGCTGAATTTCAGTGAATGAAAACACGCGGTGATAGGAAGCCAAGCCAATCAAATAAAGGTGGAAAACATGTCTAAGGAAATAATATATTAACGTGAAGACAGCACTCCCAAAATGAAAATAATAATCTTAGCAATAAAGAAAACTGAAATAGCATTGCAAATACCGCAGAAGAATTGTGAAAAAACCAAAGTACTGTTAACAGAAACTTGGGGAGGAAAATCTCATTGCCATTAGCATTCACATTTCATATGTATTAAATATTCATTGAGTATATGCTTGGGCTAGAAATTGGTAATATTGGTAGAGGAGACAAAATTCTTGCCATCATGGTGCCCACAAATATGTTCTAATTTTTGTCCTAGAATGATAACTCAATGATCTCTTCCATTATAAAGAAATATTGACACCTCTAGTTTGTACAGGAATAGCAATATCTCTGCATTGTCAATATGAAGCCATATCTTTAGGAAAAGAAGACAAATATGTCAGGAAGATATAGAAAAGCCAAGTGTGGAAGCTAAAATCTGAAAAAATGAAAGGATGCTCATATAGGGTCATGCCTTCTGGGAGGTTTGTTATTGATTGATGAGAGATTGCAACACTGGATACATAAGAATCTTTCTCATCCATATGGAGGGGAGCCTGATACTTCTTTTTTGAAAAAGAGAAAAGAGGATTAAAGAAGAGGATTAAACAAGAAATAAACAAGAAAAAAACAAGAAGTGCATCTTGCTTCATATATTCCTGAGAAGTCCTATATAATTGGGATCTGTTTTTAAAGCCCAAGTATATTTGTCATCTAGCATATCATAGTAACCCTTATGGTATATTGTTAGGAAAGCAAAACTTCACAGATATACCTTCATTTTTTAAAACACTGACATAGACTTTTACATTCACAATTAATTTTGCTAAAAGTGGGGTCTCCCCATATTGCAATGTGATGGGGTGTACTAGAGTTTTTAAAACTTCAAGACTCATTCACATCAGCAGCAAAGAATAAAAAGAGATACAATCACTGATGCTTCTACTCCTTCGACAGTTTTAGCCAGTTTTTTGAAGTAACCATCTGTTTTCTTTCCTCTAGATAAGTCTAACCTGATTTATAAACTTTTTCCACTTTCACCTTCCCTCCTTTACCCCACTCATTGCCAATGTCCCTCTACCTGTGGCATTTCACACTTGGGGAGAGCTGCTAATGGTTGACAACAAAAGGACTGCTAATCGCACCAATTAAGAGGTGTGAATGTCACTTGTTACCTTCCAGCTTTGTTACTGAACATGCTAATTATTAATTGTACAGGTGCAGGCTTTTAAGTTCACAAGGTTAACACTGAAGCACAGCTTTGTTTGAGCTGTTTGTTTAAATATTGAAAAATCATGGGTAAAGGGCTGATCTACGTTGAAGAATGAACAGATGCCATTGCTGTACTTTCCCAGACGGAAAATCTTCAGACTGACTTAGCAATATAATTGACCTTTAAGAAGCAATTCTTTGTGGTCCATCTACCAAAGAACAGGTGTTTGTGGCTCTCTTACCTTACACGGAGAAGCAGGGCGCTTCCCTTATGTCACAAGACTATGGAACTCTACTGGAAGGTCAGTTGAGGGCACTCTGCAAGAAGTGTGTAGAGTTAATTAAAAGAAAATCCTCTAGAGAGACTTTTTGTAAGCTCAAGATTTCTGCATTAATCTCTTTCTGAAAGCTTTACTCATTCATTGATTCATTATTATAGATATGTCCTTTGGACATCCTTTTTAAAAGTTTTCCCTAGCAAAACACCTGGATGAGGGAATCTGTTTCAGAATCACACACCTTCAACGCGGTAGGAATCTCAAGAGATCGCACTGAGTGGCTTCCACTTGAGAAGGTAACAAGCCCACTTTACAGAGACAACGACAAAGGTCCAAGATATTATCCAATTTGCTCAAGGCCACTACATCAAGATTAAGCTGGATTTGCAAAGTGAGTTAGATTTTGGAAAAGGCTAACCTTCAATTGTTCTCCAGGGGAATGAGTAATTACTATGAGGAGCTGGTAATTTTTAGCTTGTCCTCAGGCCTACTGAAATATCTTTGCTCTTTCCCTGCATCTGTAAGAGCAACTGTTGTTTTCAGTCATTCAAGTGGAAAGTGTGCGGTAAGTGCCTCTTCTATTTTTGTGGTAGACTCCACAACAAATAAAGAAAGTCTCTCTGGGAAGCCCAAGGGTGGCTTCTTGGAACATAAACTGCCAGGTTTTGAGAGTAGTAAAACCAGTTGATAGATTTGAGACCAGTGACCTGTGATCACCTTGATCCTTACTCGTGATGTATTTCTCTTGTTATCTGCCTGACAGCAAGAGATAAAGTGGAGATGCTATAGTAGAATGCCTAGGAGTACAGGCTGCTCTCTAAACATAGGGAGTGAATCTAACCCTCCTTTAGCCCATGATTAAATGAACAAATGAACTCCAAATTCTTAACATGTGCTTGGCACATTGTAAATGCTCAATAAATGGTAACTGTTATTGTTAGGAGCTTATTAGCCTATGAGGGCATTTAAATCTTATCTTCAGCAATCATAACAACAACTGATATTTACACTGGGCTTCATTCAGCCTTTTGTTTCACAGGGAGCTGAAGACTTTTTTCACTTCCTTCTCCTTTGCATTTAAAATTCATTTTTAGGTTATTGTTTTGCAAAGACATGAAATGCTCAATATTGAAAACTGTAAAAATATATGTAAACATATATGTAGACATATACATAAACATGTCTTTCAGCAAAAATCTATAACTCTACTTCTCAGGGAGAGCTATAATTAACAGTTTGGTATGTAACTTCAAGAACTATATACATGCATAAACATTTAAAAACTTAATGAGTATTGGTTACGCAAGCTGGTTCAGAAGCCGCATTTTGAATTTATTATATTTAAAATATTTTTCTTTAAAAGTGCTATTTACTTCCATCATAATTTTTATGTGAATAACATTTCTTTGTGTGGATTTTCTATAATTTAATGAAATCTCTATTTTTGCACAGATTTACTGTTTCTATTATTTGTAATTATTTAAAAAAATACTATGATGAGTATCCTTGTAGCTAAGTTTCTTTGGATAAATTCTTAGAGGTAGAATTTTGAGGTGACTGGGTAATATACATGTGTCAGTATCTAGTGCAACATAACAAATTCCTTCAAATTTAAGGGCTTAAAGCAATCTACTTCTATTGTCTCAGTTTCTGTGGGTCACAAAACTGGGCAAGACTTACCCTTGTTCCCCTAACAAAATACATTTGTTGCCCAGCAAGGCAAAAATTCAAAATGCTAATTGTCAACTGGGGCTGTGATCTCATCTAAGGCTATACTAGGAAACATTCCCTTCAAAACTTGTTCAGATTGCTGGTAGAATCCTTTCCCGTGCTATTGTAGGATAGCAAACCTCATTTTCTTTCTTACTACAGGCTTGGGATGCCTTCGGTTCCTATAGGTAGTCTATAAGTTACTTGCCATGTGGACTTTCCAACACAGGCAACCCAAACATGGCAGCTTGCTTCTTTACAGCCCACAAAAGAAGAAGAAACATACTCCATTAAGATGGTTATTACAATCTTATATAACACAATCATGTAACCACATACATTCTGTCTCTTTTGTCTCATTCATTTGATTGGCTAGACACAAGCTAAAGGTCTAGTAACACTCCCGCAGAGGGCATGACACAAGGGCATGAACACTGGGATGTGGGGTTATGGAGGCCACTCAAAGAATCTGTCTACCACAATATATGTTTAAAGCTTTAGATTAAATACAACCAAACTACAAATATATCTCCATTAGTGCAAAATTTGTGGGCCCTTTTCCATATAATCTTGAAGAATTTATGTATCATCATTTGATTTGCTAACTTGATAGGAAGAAAATCAAACATTTTAATTTGTATTTGTTTATTGACGTATATATTCTTTTTATGTAAATTTGTCTTTATGTTTTATTTCAGTAAATTTCGGGGGAACAGGTGGTGTTTGGTTACATGGATAAGTTCTTTAGTAATTTCTGAGATTTTGGTGCACCCATCACCTGAGCAGTGTACACTGTACCCAATGTGTAGTCTTTTATCCCTCACTCCCCTCCCACCCATTCCCCTGTATTTTATCATGTTCTCTCGTAACTTGAATATATTTCTTTTGGGGCTTGCGTTATAAACTTTTGGGTGGGTTATTAACATTTTTTGTGGTTGTTATACTTGTTGCAAGTATTTCTCCACGATTTGTCTGCTGATCTTATTTTTCTTGGGAAATATTTAGGTAGATGGCTTTCAAAATGTTATTGCAGTCAAATCAGACATTCTTTACCTTGTCGATATTCTCTTTATCGCTATGTAGAGTGTTTTCTTGTACCAGAATTAAATAAATATTGTAAAATAATGTTTAAAGCATTTATAAAGTAAATTTATAGTTTTTTTACATTTACATTTAATATATTTCATATTTATTTGTTATATGATATAAAGCAAAGATTTATTTTTGTTATTATTTTTATCGCACATGGTTGGTAAGTTTATAGGAACTCATTAAGACTAAGAACCCTAAAGGACCTGAAGCAATGAATTGGGAGTCCAAGAATTTTTAGCATCAAGAGGGGCAGATGGAACTGATACTCATTTAAGAAATGGAAGCATAAGTTATTCCTTGTGGTAGCTGTCAGTGATGTATACTTGCTCAGGCCCCTGCAGTATGCCATAAGCTTACTTTTCATCCGTGAATATAGCATAGAGGTACTGTAATAAATCCCAGCGTGGTCCCTGTGAAGTTAATCTGACCAAATGTAGAAGATCTTTCATTTGTCTCCTTCTTTCCTTGTGTGGTGGAATCTGCTGTTCCATAAAATGCATTCTCCACCTCTTCCTCTTTAATAATAAACCCCTCGAGTTGTAGCAGGGCTCCCGCACATGCATTTACAATCTATACTTCCCAACCTTCTTTGTAACCAATTATGGCCATATGACTAAGATCAGGCTGATGAGATGTGATGAAAGTTATGTGTGCAATTTCTTGGTTATGTCCTTAAAGAGACTTTCTCTCGATTCTTTTTTCCTTTTCTTTCGTGCTAGAACATGCTTGTGCAGGAGATTCAGCTTTCACTAGGAAGGCAGAGGCCACACGACAGGGCTATGGTTCTCAAAGTGTGGTCTCAACATCAACATCACAACAGAACTTGTTAGAAATGCAGATTAGTAGGCTCCATCCAAGATTTACAGGATTGGAAACTCCGGGTGGGCTCAGAAAACCCTCCAGGTGATTGTGATGCCTGAAAGCAGAGACTGGCAAACTGCAGCTCATGGACCAAAACCACTGGGTGGCTCGATTTTGTTCAACCATGAGCTAAGAATGTATTTCACATTTGTAAAGAGTTGCAACAAAAAAATAACAAAACCAAAGAAGAATATGTAGTTGAGATTTATGTGGCTGGTAAAGACTAAAATTTCACCTTATGACCTTTTACAGAACGTTTGCCAACCTCTGCATTCAAATTGAGGACTATTGCTGTAAAGTCTAGGTCAAGGAGATAAAAAGGAACTTAGATCCCTGAATAACTTTGCGGAGCAGAACAGCTCTGTCAGCTTGGCCTGCTCTCTCCAAAATTACTGGGGGAGAGAAAAATAAACTTCGGGCCTGTGTAAGCCTCCATACATAGAGTCTCTGTTGTGGCAGCTGAGCCCATATCCCGACCAATGTAAGAGGTTAAAGAGGAGCTGCTATACTACCCGTTGATCCCTCTTCTCACACCTTACTGTCAGCTCGTGGTCTGAAGTTTGCTTTTAGTTTATAACATCACATACCTCCTGATAACTCTCTTTAAAGGTACAGTTATTGGATTCATCTAATAGTCCTCCATACATTTTGAATCCTAGAGGCTTCAGAACATTTATTGGAACTTCAAGGTAAATTGAATCTACCTGGCTGACTACACTTACATGTTTTTCCACCCAAATAATTTCTTTTTTTATTTTTTATTTTGGGACAGAGTCTCAATCTGCCGCCCAGGCTGGAGTACAGTGACACGATCTCAGCTCACTGAAACTTCTGCCTCGTGGTTCAAGCTCCCGCCACCATGCCCAGCTAATTTTTTTTTTTTTTTTTTAGTAAAGACGAGTTTTCACCCTGTTGGCCAGGCTGGTGTCAAACTCCTGACCTCAGGTGATCTGCCCCTATCGACCACCCAAAGTGTTGGAATTACAGGCATGAGCCACCACGCCTGGCCCAATAATTTCTTGAATACATTTGTTGAGTAATGTTGAACTTACATATCCTTATTCTGAAAGATTGAATCAGAATGGTTGGTATACCAGCATTGATCAAACACCAGCTGGACCCCTCTTATTCTGGCTAATGCAAGCAGATTCACCCTCATTTGGAAAGGTGCGTTGTGTGACATCAATTCTTAATAGATAGGATTTGATGATGGTGATGTCTGTGGCTGTTGGCTGTGGAATTTGTTTTTAAGAGAGTAGTTATAATTTAGGCCGGAAGCATAAGACCATTGCAATTAGGGAGGTGATTAAAAGGTTTAAATTACTTTCTATAGCATGGGGTCTGTATTCCCAACTATCTGTCCTCCCAGTATGGTGTAAATCGTCATGGCTAAATCAGGAGAGGGTGCACTGGAGACTCAGTCGTGGGGAGCATATGAGAAAGAAAGAGAAAGGGCGGATCGGAACTTCGTTAGTTGGCAAATACAGTTCTTTTCTAGGTCTCCCTGGAAATTCATAAGTCAAATAGCAAACAAGGTGGAAAAGCCCGGTTTCCGGCAGAAGTAATGTGTCCCAGGTAAGGCACATACATAAGCAAAGCTCAGGTTTAGGGCAGCCCGGTGCGTGGATCGGTGGGAAGGAGGGGACTGTGGTTTCAGGAAGATGCAATGGCTTTGCCGCACACCATAAGCGGAGTTGTGGGCCGCAGGCTCGCTCGTGTCATTTTGTGTGCAGTAATGAAGCCTGACGAGAGGTCTCCTGCTTGCAGATAGCAGGCTGTTGTCCTAAAAATGCAAACCATCGCCTCGGGCCATGGAATCGGGAACAGGCAGAGGACGGAGGCTCCGGCTGGGCGCCCCACGGCTCGCCCTCCCTTCAGCCCTCGCGACTTGGATGTAGAAAGCTGGTCTTTACCCTTGTACATAAGGACACAGACGGAAGACATTTTTTTAAAGGTGTCCCAGAGACCAAAACGGCTTTAATCCGGACTTTTTGCAGAGAAGGTAGAGAATGAGGGATGCCTACAGCAATCCTCAAGCCGCCTGTGTTTTCTCATGCAAAATAAGCTTTTGAACTTGAAAGCCTGGTGTTCGCCTCCTCCCCCGGTGCCCTCCCCCGCAAAGCCCCCATCCTTTTCCTTCTCTCTGTAGAGTAGGCAAGCGTCGTAGCCACCTTTGGCAAGGCCCTTTTTGTAACAATGACTCATTAATATTCGATGGCGTAGGCATGCCAGGAGATAGCAGGGGTTCACAGCCCCGGGGGCCCTGGCACCGCAGAGCCTTTGTTCCCCCGCCCCCCGCCCCACTTTGGAAGTCGTCAGCCAGGAGGAAGCCCCTCTGCCCAGCTCTGGGCGGGCGCGCTGGGGCGCTGCTCTCAGAGGCTGCTCCGCATCCCAAGACCCATAGAAACCAGGCCTGGTCTTTGGTAGCTCTGCCTGGGCCTGAGCTGGCTATGCGAAGGGAGTTGTCCCTTTTTACAGTGTTTGTTTGTTTATTGTTTGTTTTTGTTTTGAAATGTTGCCTTCCTGCTTCCCAAGCAGCCTGCTGGTCCCAAGGCTGCAAAGATGTCCTTGACTCTTGAGGCAAGCAATTTGTGAGTTCTAACCTTGTTCCCTACTCACCCCAAGGGACTTCGTTACCCACCAACTACATTTCAGAAAGGAGGCTTCTCCCTCGTGTCAGTCTCCTTGGATGCACACCCCTGAAGTAGGGGGAAAAATGCACTTTTCCTTGTGTTTTTAGGCATGTATTATTTCTATGGAATTCTTGACAGACAACAAAGAATTTAAAAAAAAAAAAAAAAAAAAAACTGTCGATTTTCTGCTGTCAAGGAAACAAGCTGTTCTCCCCATGTAAGGCTTCCTTGGTAAGCCTGGTGAAAACTTTATTAAGAATTGATGTCTCTCACAAAAGTCACCTGGAGTCATTTCTAGAACAACATGCTGCGGAGAGAGCTTGACTGTGAGTGCTGGCTCTAGTGAGTGTCCCTGGTTTTCTGGAAGGCCCAGCAAGGGGGACTGATCACAGCTGTCTCTCCTCTCTAGGACGCCATTGTGCCCCTTCAGAATGAGGACCACACAGACACCCACAGGGGCGAAAAGGCGGGATACCTTTTCTCATCCATTTCAAGGTCCATGGCTGCAATCTCTTAACAAAAAAAGATGGGCTAAAAAGGGAAAAACATAACAAATTTGTTTAATCAAAGTTTTATGTGACACAAGACTCTAGACATGAAGACCCAAGGCCTAGAAAAAACTGTATTTTTATGCTTAGGTTTCTTGAAGGGTGGACAACCATGTAGAAATGTGATTGGGCAAAGAAGGGTGTGACCCGCTGGTGACACATTGGAGGGAATTAGCGAGGCCTGTGTGTTCTGATTCCTCTCGGCCTTCCTGTGGGGCTTTCCACCATCACTCCACCCTTTACCCCAAAGTATGGGGCAAGATCCTTTTAGAATGGGGGTCTTATGACCTACTTTCATGGGAGCTAGGTTAGAGAGTAACCTCTGTAGGTTTTATACCTTGTTTTGGGGGAGAGAAGTTCTAGTTTGTATGACTTGCTTTGGGGGGAAAATGGGAGAGGGAGAAAGGGTAAGAGAAGGTCAGAGAGAATTTCGTGCTTCTGAGGCCCTGCTGATCTACTCAGCAGGCTAAAGAGCCATACTGTGGGATATCCTATTCTGAGCCCCAACATCTTACAACTGGGTAGCATTTTATAGTTCATAAGCCCTTCTACATAAACCACCACATGTGGTTCCCCCAAAACCCTGAAAGTAGCTGGACAGGCAGAGCCCAGGGGCAACAAGAAGATAAGGTGGAAGGCAGCCAATCTTCTGCTCTGTTGAGGTTTCAGGTACAGAACTGAACCTGTACCTGCTTCTCTGAACTTCTCTTTCTTTTTCACATTTCTCTCTTGATTTGTATTACTCATTTGCTAATCATTTTTTAAAATTCCACTTTCTAGTGAAATTCAGCAAGAAATTCAAGCTTTTCTCTCGGCTGTGCTCATATCCTCACTGACTCTCTTCTTCTTGGTTAAGAGCCAATCTATCCATGAACCACTCTGATTTCAATACAACTTAGTAAAACTGAACTGTCTCCACTTTGGCAGTGGAGATGCAAATCTTCCCCACTTCAGGAGATGCCAGCTTGCTGGCTCTGGGGTCCACATGCTGGACCACTGATGGACTCTTCCCACAAAATTGCACGTCTCTTGGGCTATCCTCTGTGTTCTACAGTTTCCCTTGTATGATGCCTTCTGACTTGTTTTAAACTGAGTAACAACCAGCCTGAGGTGGATGGTGAGTCAGTACGTGCTCACAACACTGGGAAGCTCCCCTTGGCAAGGAGATGGCAACTTGCTGCTACCCCGGAACTATTCCCAGGCTCTCTCTGATTATGGTGCTGGGGCAGGTAGGGTGGGTAGAATGTGAGATTTGCAATAAGCAGATTGGAATGGAGACCATGAAAGGGTGGGGACTTGTTCCTTTTCAGAGTACTGGTTTCAGATTTAAACTTTGTTCTCTTAATTGAACCTCACATCAATCCTGTGAGGTAGAGATTCTCAGCCTCATTCTCAGGTAAGGCAGCTTTAGCTCAGGCAAGCTGGAGCTTTACTCTTTCTTCTTGGTGATCCTGCTTCTCCACCACTCCCAGGCATTTGGCTGGCAACTGGAGTTTGTTCACAGATGCACAAGGCCTATTTTTTATTTTTATGAAGCCTATAAACCAACAGATAAGCTATGATATGTACCCAAAAATTATAACATAAGGTAGAATTGCATTCCTAAGAAAAAAAAATGGCAAATGATTATATTATTTCAGAGAAGAGAGATTATCTTTGGTGGAAGGAGTATGTTTGAGTGGTTGGCTAAAGATGGCCTTTGGCATTACAGGTTCCTGGGCTGAATCCGCCTCACTATCTGCTGGCTACTGACTTGGGACAAGTTATTTAACTTCTCTGAGATTTAGATTCCTCATCTGTAAACAGGTTGTTATACATACAGTGTTTCCATGGAGATTAAATGAGAGAACGCGTGTCACTCACTGAGCCTAACACAAAGTGAGGACTTGGTGAAAGGTAAGAATTATTGGAAGACTCTTCACGCATAGGACTTTGACAGCTAGAGATAGGACAGATGACATTCTCATAAGGCAAGACCTTAGTATTTACGCTTTGTATTCTAAAAATGCATTGTGATAAAAGTCCTCTTGCAAAGCAGGTCATTACCGAGATAGTTAATTTGACTTAAATCCACCTGGTAGGGGAGGATATTGGCCTCAAAATTAAACTAATGCCACAAACAGGGGAAAATGTCTCCTCTGTGTTGTTTGGACAAATGTATTAAGCTGATGATATCCATGGGTTAAGATCCTTAACCAAGGTAGTTAATTTCCTCTATCAGGTGCATTTTACAAAGCACTATCACTTCATTTAAGTCTCTCTATGATGGCTTGGAAAGTTGTTATCTCCTCTTAATAGGAGGGAAAATAGGAGCCCCAAGAGATTAAAGAACTTGCTCTTGGTTATACTTTTAGTAGTCAGACTACATTTCTTTTTCTCATTCCTGCTCAAGACTTCTTACCTTGACCTCATTTTGTGTCACTTATGTTTGCCTAGCACTAACAGTATACTAAGCAAGCGTTGCTCCAAACACTTTATAAATGTTAAGTATTTAATCCTTCCTGCATCTCCTTGAAGTAGGTACGATCATTATCCTACAAGTGAGGGAACTGAAGCATGGAGAAGGTAAGTGACTTGCACAAATTTTCATAGCAGCGAGAGGCAGAGCTAGTTTCTACCCCCGCTAGGCTGACTCTAGAACCCACATGCTGGACCACTGATGGACTCTTCCCACAAAATTCCATGTTTCTCAGGGTATGCTCTGTGTTCTACAGTTTCCCTTAAATGATTCCTTCTGCCTTGTTCCAAACTGAGTACGAACCACCTTGAGGTGGATAGGGAGTCAACAGATGCTTGCAACGCTGGGAAGCTCCCCTTGGCAAGGAGATGGCAACTCGCTGCTACACTGCAGCTATTCCCAGCCTCCCTCTAATCAGGAGATACGGTGCTGGGGCAGGTAGGGTGGGGAGAATGTGAGATTTGCATAAGCAGATTGGGGTGGAGACCATGTAGGGATGGGGACTTGTTCCTTTGGAACCTGCAGCAAATCACTGCAACTTTTTGGATTTTAGTTACAACAGCTGAAAAAACAATAGAGGCAATATCGACATTTTTTTTCCACCTGCCTCACACATTGTTCTGAGAATAAAATAAGGCAATGAGCAAATATGCAACTTGGAGACTCTAAAGGATATATAAATAGGAATCACCCAAAGGACTCAAACTATTTTTTATGTGAAATAAAACCCTGATTTGCCTCATTGGCTAGAGTGACTAGTGGGAATTATTTGTTTCTGTAACTGAACCCAGAGCAGATCTCTAGAGACCAACTTTCTTTTAACCCGCATTAGCTTTTTAATCCATTGAGTTATCTGCATCAATACCTGAGTAGTGATTTGTAACAACTGTATCACAATCCTAGACTTGGGAGAGGATCTTAACCTAGGGATGTCATCAGCTTAATACATTCGTCCAAACAACACAGAGGAGACACTTTTCCCTGTTTGTGGCATTAATTTAATTTTGAGGTCAATATGTTGTCCTACCAGGTTAAGGTATAGAATGAGGTTATTTTTATTTCGATGTTCAAATTATGATAACTGTATTTTCATCCAATTTCTCCTTCCTTGTGGTGTTCCATGAAAAGCCCTAAGCTCTCAGAACTAAAGCCCAAAGTGCTTAGTCATTCGAGGTGTATATGACCTTACAGAGGAAGAAACTGGAACATTTGTTCAGACTGCAGAAGAGCCCCTTTCTCTGCTGCTATTGCTGCCATCAACAGTAAACACTAGATATTTAGAAGCTGAAGCCCCATTGACTGACAGACTGCTCTGTCAGATTCTGTGGAATCAATGGTAGTTTCTCAACATGTGCTTTGGGGAAGAAGGGAAGACAACTTATCTGGGGTTCTCTATATTCAAGGAGGCCTGAACTTCCAGGATTAGATCCCCAGGTGAGCAGCTGACTCAGCTCTCACACCTGCTGCCCTGCCCTCATTCTGCAGTGACTGTCAGAAGGGGATTGAGCCTCAGCTACCTGGTCTGGGGCCAGTCCTCCTCGCCAACAACCCAGATCCTGGAGTTGTGTGTCTAGTTTTGGACTCTCCTTTCCATCAAAAAACTTTCCCTCTAGAGTCCTTTCGTCTCCGCTGCAGGCAGCATCTGATGGATTCACCTTAGTCCAGGATTAATCTATGGCCAGAGGGCCACATCCAGCTTACCATCTGTTTTGGTAAATAAAGTTTTTTTTTGAGATGGAGTCTAGGTCTGTCATCTAGGCTGGAGTGCAGTGGCACAATCTCGGCTCACTGCAACTTCCACCTCCCAGATTCTCCTGCCTCAGCCTCCCAAGTAGGGATACTGGGATACTGGTGAGTCAGAACTGTTTTCTATTTAAAACTTGCTACCTATTTATATTTCCGGGAGTGAAGACATCAGGCCAACTTAGAGCTCATATTTGCACTAGAAGGAAAAATATTTGCACATATTGGGACTACAGGCACACGCCACCATGCCTGGCTAATTTTTGTATTTTTAGTAGAGGCAGGGTTTCACCATGTTGGTCAGGATGGTCTTGATCTCTTAACTTTGTGATCTGCCCACGTCGGCCTCCCAAAGTGCTGGGAATATAAGCGTGAGCCACTGTGCCTTTCCCAGTAAATAAAGTTTTATGAGAACACAGCCATGCTCATTGCTTTACATATCGTCTGTGGCTGCTTTCTCACAGCAGAGTTGGCCTTATGGCCCACAAAGCCTAAAACATGTACGTTTGTATATGAATAGATGCCTGTGGCCCTGAAAAATTCTATGGTGATGTTGCTTATCAAAGTTCAATGTTCTTGCTCCTGTTTCTCTTCCTCCTAAAAGATTCCGTAGTCAAATAAATTGATAGATGTAAATGAATGCAGGTGGGAGGTGGGAGGGGCAGCTCCAATCATCAAAAGCAGCCATGCTCCAGTTCCTTGTTAAACCAACAACAACAAAGATTCTTTTATACTCTTTTCCCAGAGCAATGATTTTTTTTCCCTCTAATGCAAATATGAGCTCTAAGTTGGCCTGATGTCTTCACTCCCAGAAATATAAATAGGTAGCAAGTTTTAAATAGAAAACAGTTCTGACTCACCAGTATCCCAAAACATACTCCCAAGGATAGGAAGCTCTATAATAGGGCACACCCAATCGTAGGGCCTCTTATAATAAATAATAGTACTAGTAGTGAATTCAGGTGACTTTTGGACTCTCAAAAGATTAAGAGACATGAAATAAATCCTTCTTGAAAGATTCTGTGGACACTAATTATTACACTGAAGACCGTTTGTGAGATAGGGCTAGGTTTTAAATAGTGTTAGACTCGTGTTGACCTAACTGATTGAAAATGAGAATATTCACAATATAGTTTGGCTTTTCCTCTCTCCCTCCGAGAGCCTTGTTGTACAACAGCCTGAGCTAAACATGCTGTGTCAATCTCATTTTTTTACATTTCCCGGGTGTTTTCTTCTTAGATCATGCAACAACCCTGTCATTATTTTAAATATTTTTGCCTGTAAATTGCAGAATACTTGATCTGATTTTAATAGGACCCATGTGTGAAATCCTTTATTTTTTTTTAATCTATCGTTCTGATTCTTTCTGCTCTTTAGTACAGCACAGCTTGGTAGCACTAGGTACGTCTTGTTGAAAGTATGTCCATAAATATGTCCCTTGCAGCATGGAACAGCTTGTTAAATTGGCAGTCCTCAGCAGTTTGCCTAGAAAAGTTTGCCTCACTTGCGATAGTCCAAATGTAGGGCAGAACACAGTGTAACTTTTTATCTAATTTTACCAATTGACATATTCTTCAAATTTTTAACTACCTCGTGCCTTTTCCTTACAGTGCCACCACTTGACTTTAAAGTGGCTAAGTGTTCTTACAATGGCTCAGCGTGGGCAGGAAAATTACCCTTTATTACTGGATATTAATTTGAGGGTAAATACTGTAACTTAAAACAGGATGCTAAAGCCACTGTGGGAAAAGGGTTTGGACAGGAGTGGGGCCACCAATTTCTATTCCCAGGGAAATTGGTGCTGTTCTCCACCATGTCAAGGGTGGGGCTCACCAATTTTACTGTTTTAAATTTTACTGACATATTCTATTGATATACCCTTCTTACTGATACACCCAATATACTTTGATATTTCACTGATGTATTGATATGCTCTGATTTTCATCTCTCCAGTTAGGACACTGTTAGAACTAGGGATGACAAGTATAGAAGGACTCTTGATCCAAAATTCAGTGTCCCAGGGTTGAGCCTTCAATGCCACAGCCCCTTGCCCTCACTTCTGTGGGAGGAGGCTGGTTCTCTCTCTCCTTATGTTCATAGCACACAGGCAGGCAGTGCCACCTTTGTCTCCCGGCCTCAGAACACCAGAAAATCCTCCTTTGCCAGCATGTCATCATACCTGTTCAAAATTCGTCAAGCTTTGTCTTCAGGGGAAGCAACACAACAAAACAAGATGTAACAAAAGCCGTATCAGAATATGGCATCTGTGCAGGGCCTTCGGGATCTGGGCAGAGGACAACGTAATGACAGTGTGCTTGGAGTCCCTGGCTTGGTGGCCACACTTCTAGGTGCTTTGGGGTAACTGGCATTTTCCATGCTTAGCTCCTGCCTGCAGATTTTACCACACAGTAAGGGATTCACCTGTCTCTGAAGAATCTATTAGAAAATTCTATTTCAGGAGCAGTTTTTGAAGAAATTCTTCTCAGAAATGTTGAAGTGTGAGGTGGACCTTCCAGAGATGATGCCAGAACCTTCTGTCTCCTTCTCACATGTGCTTTCCTGGCTGCAGGTGGCTCAGGATCACTGCATTTGGATCGTTTTAGTTTTACTGGAATTAAGTATGTGAGACATTTCACAACCTCTTATTTTTAAGGTGGTGTAGGGTGAGTTTATATGCCACAACTCTTTCTCAAGAATAAGAGACAGAATCTGAAGCTTCTGACGCAGTATTGCTCAAAGTTGGGGCTTGAGCCTCACTTACTCCAGAAGCGTCTTTAATGGCTGTTACAAGTGCACATTTGTGAGATCTACTTTGAAATCACTGAGTTAGAGTCAATAAGGTACAATCTAGGTCAGGGGGTCCAATCTTTTGTCTTCCCTGGTCCACATTGGAAGCAGGAGAATTGTCTTGGGCCACACATAAAATACGCTAACACTAACGACAGCTAATGAGCTAAAAAAAAACAATAACAAAAAACTCATAATAGTTTAAGAAAATTTATGAGTTTGCATTGGGCTGCATTCAAAGCTGTCCTGGACCGCAGGCGGCCCATGGGCTGCAGTTTGGACAAGCTTGACCTGGGTGGTTCTGATCCACATTAAAAACCTGAGACTGCAAATCAAATGTACTGTGTTCGAGACATTTTTTTTTGAATGAACAAAAATAATCCAAGGAAATAAAATGAAATCATTAAATCAAATAAAGTACATTCTTTTCTTATTAAATGTCCTTCAGGCTTTATGTTGATTTAATCATGTTAAAACTGTGACCAGAGACATTCTGAACTGTGGAACTGTGATTGATACTTGAAAGAAAAAAATCTCTTGTCTGGCATCTTGAAGAATATTTTCGTACATTCTTGGAGGGGTCTGTAAAACACATTTAAAATAGTCATCCTGTATTATTGTATCTTTTTTAATGAAAAAAAATAATTGTTGCCAAAAGCTATTTGCTGTAAAAATGTTTACAGATGCCTTAGGAAGAAAACAGCAGAATGTGGAACTAATTGTGTTGATTCAAGATAATTATGAAACACAAATGACCATTACTTACAACAAGTCCCCAGACACTTAGGGTTTGACTCCAGGGATCAGGCTCAAACAAAGAAAAAAAGAAAAGTAATATATTTGTGTGGTAATATTTGAACTAAAAAATACTCCTTCTCCAAGTTAATAAAGCTCTTTGGTGACTTTTCAATATCCAAATTATATAAGCTATAATGTATATTGCTTTTTTATAACAATGAAAAGTTTTTTTCTAATTTCAAAGGAATATATTGTTTTTTAAAAAATCTTGAATTCATATTACTTTGACTCCTGGACATAAGAGGTGAATGTGCATTCCATTTTCTGTATTTCCAACTTCTCTTTTCAGTGAAAAGTGACATATGTAGGTATGAATTATTTTCATTTCTTTTCCATTCTAGATTGTTAGTGATATTTCACACAAGGATAAGAAGCAGAAGCCCAGAAGAGACTTCTGGATGCTACAAGATGTGTTGGCCAACAGACCCAAATGACCCTGATGTAATTCAGATCTTTGTTGGGTTATCTGTGGGCTGTCTCCAGCCTGCATGGACCTCTCAGTTTGTTGTGATTTGGTCATGCTCTATTTAGACTAAAATGTAAAACTGAAAACACAGAAAAAGCCAGAAGCTTCAAGTGAGAAACACCGCTGACAAAAAATGCTAGAGAACTGAACGTGATTTTAGCTTTCTGTTGAACAGCCATCTCTAGAAGAGAGTATCTTCTGCCTTTATAGGAAAATAGCTTTCACTTTTACATTACTAACTGAGAGAGAAGCTGTAAAGCAATATATAAACCCCTGGACCAACACTGTTTAGTAGAAATAGAAAGTGAGTCACAGATGTAATTTTAAATATTCTACCAGCTATTTTTTTAAAAAGTGAAAATAAACAGATGAAAATAACTTCATATATTTTATTTAATCTAACATTTCCAAAATATCGTTTGAACATGTAATCAATATAAAAATTATTAACAAGATGTTTAGTATCCTTTTTATCATATTAGATCTTCACATCTCAATTTGATTAGCCACATTTCAGGTGCATAGTAGCCACATGTGGCTGCCATATTGGACAACATAACCCTGGACTACTAATCTCTTATCAGCATGTGAGTTCTCTAAGAGGGGCTCTTCTAAAGGATGAGTTTTTTCAAAGGTAGTGCACTGTTGTCATTTCTGTTGTGATCTTGTGGCTTGGCACTGCCAGTCTGGCAGGTAGTATCTAGAAGCAGAAGTGAGCATGGGGAAGCCTGCTCTCCACTGATGTTTGTGAAGAGTGCCCTTGGGTTTGCCCAGACCGCAGAGGCTGAGCCCTTCCAGAGTAATTATTACTTGTCCGGTTGCTGCATTTACCAAGTGGAGCTGTCCGACATTTAAGTTTGCCTTGTCCTAGACTCTGCTGTACTTTTGGACCATTGGATGGTACTTTAAGATATTTTTACAGGATGTTTGTCCTTCTTTGCTTGTGGCTGTCTCACTTCAGCTTGCCATTTAGTGGCTGCTTATGCCTCCCTGGCCAAAGATGCTGAGCCATGCTAGTCCCAGTCCCAGCTCTCAGTGTTGATTGGTAAATGGAGAGACATCTCAAGGAGCCACATGCCACACAACAAATTCAAGTTTCACAGGCAGAGTGTGGATTGAGACCCACAACTCAGTTTTCAGTTTTTAACCTCAATCTGGAATATGCCACATCAATATTATCTTATTGTCCTAGATACTTAGCTTTCTTGGGCAATTTAACTTTATTTCTGGATTTCAAGTGTAAAAGTTTGTTAATCTTACTTCCTAGTTTATGGAACCATATCATTGGTCTGCACAGACTTCTTTCTTGATCAACTGGATGGCTCATTTATATGTCATCTATCTATCTATCCTCACCACAATCTTTCATTTCTTCCATCCATCCATCTTTCTACCTCTACCATTTGATTGCCATTTCTCAATTTCTCACTACCATTTCCATTCTTCCTCCCACCATCATCATTTTAATCTATTTGATGATATCCTTCTGTTTTCTGTTTTCATGTGTTCTTGTAAAACATTTGTTCATGTATTTTAACTTACACAGTTATTATGGTGGATAGCTCATTCTATTTTCTGGCAGTTTTGTAGCTTTATTTGATGATCAGTGGTTGGTTCTCATTCACATTGACTTTCTGTACATTTTGAAAGTGGTAACAGGTACATAGGTAACCAAAGTACAGAGCTTGTTTAGTGAATCTTCATCCTCATTAAGTTTTCTGGACAACTCAACATGCATATGGTATGAGAGATTCCTTATTCCTTTGGCCCGGACAACTTTGTTGAGCCTGGTATCAATGCACACATCTGGAGTTCCCCATCTCTTTCATGGAAAATTTCCAGATCTCTTTCATTGCCCAAGGGGCACGCTTCTTGAAGCCCACTTCATGTATATACTTGTGAATGCTGATGGTGTGTTCTTGGGTCACCATCTCTTTGATGGCAGAATGACCCTTCTCACCATGCTTGGCCCATGTTGGAAAAGAAAGCTCTAGTTTCCTTTATCATTCTGACCTATGGTTTCTAAGAGCTATCCATTAGCAGTATGAACATCCAGTCCTTTGTTTCCAGTTGCTGAAGAATACTTTACAGTGGGCATGTATATTTTGCCTATTCATAAGTGATAGACCCCATGATCACCTCCCACTTCCCAGCAACACAAACACTGATAAATATTATGGAGCAAGTCTTCTAGTGTGTGATAATATTTTTGAGACTCATATCCAGGGACAGGATTACTGTGGCATAGGGAATATGACACAGTACTTAGTTAATAGGGAATTCGATGAATTCAGTTAAGCACTACCAGGTTGTTTCCAGAATGTCTGCAGCAGTCTATGTTTCTTTTTTCTTTTTTTCTGAAACAGTTATCTCACTCTACTTGTCCAAGATGAAGTGCAGTGTGGCACAATCTCAGCTCACTCCAACCTCAACCTCCGGGGCTCAGCTGATTCTCCCACCCTAGTCTCCTGAGTAGCTGGGACTACCAGCACTTGCCACCACACACAGCTAATTTTTTGTATTTTTAGTAGAGATGGGGTTTTGCCGTGTTGCCTAGGCTGGTCTCTACCTCCTGGATTCAAGTGATCTGCCTGCCTCGGCCTCCCAAAGTGCTGGGATTACAGGTGAGAGGTACTGCACCCAGCCTAGTCTATGTTTATATCAACAGGTGCATGAAGGTTTCCATATCTTCGTATGCCCCCAAATGATGATATTATCCAGCTTTGCCATTTTAATCAACCTAATGAGTTTCTTGAACTTTATCTTACTGTCGTATTCAAGCACATGGTAAAATCATAAAATTGGCAGGCCAAACTAGGTGATAAAGTCCAGTTTGCTATTCCTTTAAAAAAAATTTTGACCTCATGCTGATTGCTGTAGTACTGGAGGAAAATAAAGTCACTTGTGTCATACTTTAGAAAGACAACAGCCCAGAGAGTGAAATATACCAACACAAGCCAATACATTTGAACAGTTCCAGGAAGTCTGTCTTGGTCTAGATTGGCCTTGGGAAACTGGAGACCTCTTGAGGATCAATTAATTCTAGGGGAACCTCAATACTGATAAAATGTCTAAAACCAACGTGTGCTTTCTTACTTCTCCAGTAGATTCTTAGATAACTCAAGAAAGACTGTCTATAAAGACACTGATAGCATGAGTCAAAACTAAACAAAAAACAGTAGAATGTTGAAACCTGATGGGCTCGAGGAAAGGATTTAAATAGTAAGCTGGCTCTTAGACACTGCAAGAGTGGTCAGCATGAAACAACAGTGTGCAGTGGGGCACTGTGGGCTAGACCAAGATTGAGGTCAGTGTAGATATTTGAGAGGGTCTGATCTGGTGGCTGACGCATGGTGGGACTATCCTGATGATGGCTATTCCAAAAGCCATAGGGATGACCATCTCTGGGAAATTTTTCTATTTTGAAGGAAGACCTAATTGTTGATTAAAAGCATAAAATAGAGTTTCAGACCATCTAAGGCAGGACTGGCAAGAGCTAGGCAGGGCTTAAAGGCCCAGCCAATTTGGCTAGGGCTCAGAGAAGCTGGATGCTAGAATTGAGGTTAGGCCTAGTTTGAAAATCCGAAC
Organism: Cebus imitator; assembly: GCF_001604975.1. Taxonomy (NCBI): domain Eukaryota; kingdom Metazoa; phylum Chordata; class Mammalia; order Primates; family Cebidae; genus Cebus; species Cebus imitator. Next base: position 915,107 of record NW_016107513.1, on the reverse strand, counting down.
AAAAGTGAATGGTCTTAGAGAAGATGTGGGGCTCAAAGATGTTTAGAGGACCCAGAGCCTACCCCAGGTCCCAGACTGATGAACACAAAGATTTTACCAAACTGCACATCACTGTCTGGTGGGGCTAAGCCTAGTAATACAGATCCTCTCTTGGCCAAAGCAGCTGAGAGCCCGGATGTGAGTGCACCTGCTGGTCTACACTCTTATTGCCTAGAGTTGAGGGGCTGGAGAAGACAGAGACTGATTGAGATTCCCGAGACTCAGATCTAAGGAGCCCATTGTCTGGATTCCCAGTTTGACTCTGAAAATCATTGCAAATATATTTCAAACTCTTAAGATTTCCTAAAAAGTCCTTTGTTTATTTCTGTTCCTTCTAACATTTTAAAACTTTCCTTTCTCTCACCAAGGACTCTCTAGATCTAATATCAGCACGTACCTGCATAGGTGAGTTTTTCATAGAGTCAGCAGACACTTAAAAAGTCTCCCAAAAGGAAAAGGTGAACATAACACCAGGTGAACAAGCACCACTATAGTAAGAGGAGAGCGGGGCAACTGTAACTATGCATTGTCCTGACCAAGTACACTTTGGTAGTGGCCTTTTGAATTTCATGGAATGAGCTGGAAAGAGATCAAGTGACTTCATGTTGCTCTTTGGCCAGGCTTCAGCCTATAAAACAACCATGACTGTGTAAGATGTTTTATGGACTCTACATGGAATGTACCAAGGGGATCTCTGCATCATTTTAAATAATAGCATCATTATATCCATGCACTTACCAAACTTTCACAAACATTTATTGCATGAATGCGTAAGTAAGGGAATGGCAGGAGAGAGGGATGTTGACTCACATGCCATGTAAGGGCAAGAGGGAGGCTGCTGTTCTGTAATGTGAGTAATAGTGATTATGAGAAGACAAGATAACTGACTCCAAAGACAACAAATTAGAAGATATGTATAATCAGATAAAGACAAAATTACAATTGACATAATTTATCCACATATTCTTTTAGATATTTATTCAGAATTAGGTTCAGTGTAAAGTAATTTCAAAAGGATCTTACAAAGTTGGTAAACACTGTTCTGTGGGGGTTTTAAGAGTCCTTACTCCGTGAATAAAAGCAAAACAAAACAAGGCTATTTCACAGTTTATTACCAATATTGGGACTCCCCTCCACTTACTCGCCCCTCTGAAAGACAACTCACTCATAGAGGTGGCTGCCAACTGTTCTGTTTCCTTGGTCAGTTCTCTAAAGCCTTAGCAACGTCTGCAGCAAATCCTAACCCTTCCCTCCAGGCTTTGATCACTCTCAGTCTGGAAGCCATAACGAGGTCTGTAGTCTTCAGGGCCTGAACTTGGTTCTGCCCTTCAAACTCAGGCGCCAGCTGATCCCCACTGAGTATGCTGGGGAAAAGTTCACTGTCAAAGGTGGATGGGGTTAAAGATAATATGAGCCTAAACATCCACAGGGATAGCAGATCATGTAGCAAGTAATAATTACACAAGCCATTACCACTGTGTGGACGGGAAGAAACAGCCAGAGATGAGAGACGTTTGCCAACCTGATTAAAAATAAAGGACTGAAAATACTAGATTGTGCCAAATATGTGAACAGTAGAAAAACACACTCAAGTTAGCACTGCTGAAAGGTTTACTTGCCGAGGATGGCACATTCTGGGGTTGGGGATGCATTGGGCTGAGGGTGGGGCTTAGTCAGAAGCTCCTTCGCCTCCTTTTACCCCCATGTGTTTGGGGGCACGCCAAAAAGTGCAGAAGCTCCATCCAGGCAGAAATAAAGTCAAGAAACAGGTTTCTTCAGGAGCTTTCCTCCATTGTCTGGTTACCAGGTAGGCAGTTTCTTCAGGCTTCACTGCAAAAGTAACAAAAAAGTAGAGGCTACACCACAGCCCAAACAGCAAAGAGTAGGCTGGTCTGCGCTCTTCTCTGCTTGCTTCCCAGGCTGTGTGACTCTGCCTCCGGAGCTATGCTCAGGGCTGGGAGGGAGATTCCTCCTTTGCCTTGTCCCCTCGAATCCTGAGGAATTAAGGGATAATACCGACTTTCTGCTTTTAAAGGTTGGCCAGTACTTTAATTAGTTCCGATCTCTCTGACTCATGCCACATAAAGAAAGAAAACGTACTCGAGTGGGAAATTAATCTCTTCTCGTGGTTTTACCCTTTATAACAGGTTTAGTCAAGGTTTTTAGAAGAACGGGATGATTTTTGTAAACAATCAACACAAAAGGCATTCACAGACTATTTTGGGCTTCGGATATTATAAACTCCTGATTAGGATTATGTATATCCATATTTCAGCCAAAGTCGGTGGTCAAATGCCCCAAACAAGCAAGCCAGTCAGTTTAAAAGCTTTTTATTTTTTTTGGGCAGCAAACTAACCACCACCACCCTCCTCTGCTCACTTCCCCACATTGCTTTAGCTTAGTGTCAGCATTTAAATCTGATGCATAAAGTGGCATCGAGGCCCCTCAATTCATTTAACCTGGTCAAAGTCCTACGTGTTCTAAATGCAATAACACTTTCTAAAATGTAGCCTCTGCCTAAAATTTTAACAGGATGATGTTCATTTTCTTGCTTATGTAAATTCTTTAAAAATATTTAGCAGTTTTTAGCTTTTGAGATAGTTTTCCAACTATAAAATAAATAATATCTGGTTTTCAACATTTTCAGCTCCAAAACAAAATGAGAAGCAAAGGTAGTATCCATTAATTTATAATTAAACTGGTTGGGAAAAAGGAAACACATGCTAGCAGATTGGTCCTCGGTGACTGATGTGCTCACTGCCACAGAGCCACCACCAGAGGATGATTTATTATTTTTCCTAATGTTTCTCATTCCTATTTCAGCTGAGAAGGTCACCCACAAAAGACAGAATCTGGAAAAGAGATGAAAACAGATTGACTTTGGTTCTTGCCTTTTTCTTTTTCCTTTCACTTAAATTTCAGTATTTACAACTTACCAGTCTTAAATTTGACACTCAGCAGACACAAACTGTATTCTTGAGAGGATTAAAGGATTATTCACTTGCTAGCTTAATCAGATTAATCAGAGATTTTGAACAAGATATCTAATACCATTCACAAGATGAGATGTGTGATCACTGCCTGTAAGTTGAATTTGACTTGACCACACACACACACACACACACACACACACACACACACACACATTCACACATATACACATATTTATTTCTACCCATTGTGATATTATTATTCATAATAATTATAAGCATATAATCATGACCTACCTTTGAATGCCTACCTTATGTAGTGACAGAAAGAAAAGGCTATGTGCCTGAATGGTGGCTGCTGTTAAATTACACTTGAACTACTGTGTTTAGTATAGATAATTTGAATTTATGTTTAGAACTGCCTTTTTGTTGACATACTATTCCAGAATCTCTGGAACTTTCAAAAAAATAATTACTTCTGCTTTTTACATTTGTATGATGTAACCCCTAACATTTTAATATTACTCGTTTCAATTATGTGCAAGAATAATAAATGTATTTTTAAAATTGTTTATTTCAAATTTTTTCATTAGAGGCTTTTTCATTATTAGAGGCTTAAATCCTAGTCTACATTTATTTTAATAAGCTATTTTTTTTTCTACAGAAACAGGAGGCAGCAAAGACCCTTTGTACTGCAGACATATTAAATCAGGATTGGGACCAACTGTCCCATTGTATGAACTCTTATTTTAAAGCAGTCTGAGTTAAGCAGATTTTGTTGGATTTACTTTTATTTGGGTCTTATGCTATTTGCAGGATATTCTAATATTGAAAATATTCTCAAAGATAGGAAGAAGCGAAATTAAAGTGTGAGCCCTATTTGACCACTCTATTAATCAGAATCATTTGATCCAGGAACTTCTGAGATCCTTGGGAGCAGAATTTAGGTCTATCTCCATATTGGCCTTATGGTTCAGAATGCAATGGCTTTTGACGTTCTTGCTTTCCAGCTAGAGTCTAATTTATTTCTGGAAGTTACTCATTTATTACAAAATCTTAATTCATCTGTTTAATATAGTCATTAATGTTTGCCTGGTGATAATGCTGTCTTTAATATATAATACCAGTACATGATACTTGAACCTGTTTAGTGCTTTATATTCTTCAAGGTCCTTTTATAGATTTGATTCTTACAGCAACCACATGAAATTAAAAGGCATTTTAATCTGTATTTTACAGATGAGGAAACAGATACAGAGAGAATAAATGCTTTACTCAAGGTAAAGTCATAGGGTTAAAACCAACATCCAAATCTTTTGAGTCCAAAATATGACATTCCTTTTCCTGTTGTACTTTGAGGCATTTTCCCAGTAACAGTTTTGAGTTTGCATAGATCCAGCTACACTCACCCTGTACAAAAAATTTTGTGTGTTTGTGTGTTTGTGTGTGTGTGTGTGTGTGTGTGTGTGTGTGATAGAGAGAGAGATGTAGTAAGTTTATAGGTATGGCTTACAGCAATTAAATAAAATAAACAATTGTTCCCACCTAGCAAACACTGAAAACCCTTTTCAAACAAAAGTGAACAATGAATTCTGGACAGCTTTTTGGGCTTTGGAGCTACATTATTATTTTATTGCTATACTAGAGCCAAAAGTTAGTAAAGGATGCAATCAGGAGCTGCCATTTCACAGCCTTTGGTGCACTCTGAATGCTACCTAACTTTTATAGTGTTTATAATTTGCCAGGCATGTCACCTATATTATCTCATCCAATCTTGGCAACGTTTAAAGAGGAAGGTTCCTTAGTATCACTCCAATTTTTCAGGTAGAGAAACTGAAACAGAGAATTTAAGTAACAAGCACAAGGTCATACAGTTAGCCAGGAGTGGGTGGAGCCTAGAGCTGAAGGCAGGGCCTTTGTTCCCCATCACTACAGACCCGCCTTCCTACCCTCCAGCCTGCTTTTAACACTCTGGCTGCCTTACAAAATATGCTTTCTATATTGAAACCTAATAATCTTAATGATTGCATTGTGTGTGCATTTGCAGCATTATCTTTTAACAGAAATGGCGACATTTGTTCTGATTTAATTTCATTTGCAGCCTGCTTTAAGAGCTTAGTACATGCCAGATAGACATGAGATGTTTTCCCGTTTGCTGAAGATAATCCTCACATGGGAGACTGGTATTGTTTTGCTCGTTGACAGATAGAGAATATGAGGCTGGGAGAAAGTAAGTAACCTACCCAAGTACAAGGCCAAGTAAAAAGACTGATTCCATGCCCTTTGGCCTTTGTCTGTACTTTGACACCTCATGGCGGGGAGGCATAACAGTGGGGTAGAAGGACTACACTGAGATTCTTGTCCTAACCTCACTACAAGTGACAAAACCAGAACCAGAAATAAAGATGCTCAGCATTTCATATTCGCAGAATCATCTTCCCCTCACATGGGAACCTGAAAACCTTAATGTATCTTAGCAAATTTCATTAACATGAAGTAATCAAACCCAGTTTCCCTTTATTTTCTCCCTGGACCTAAGTAATTGTTTTCATTTTATAAAGTCACATTTTTATGTTTAATCAAGCACACTGTATTATATCTTATTATCTTTCATCTCTTTTGAGAGGACGGCTGTATCTGGTGATTTGGTTTTCAATGTGTATCCCTATAGATGGTTTTTGTTCTAACAGAACAGAGCGATGTGAAGTTACAAAGGTCAGGATCACCTGTTTAACTAGGTAGGGCTAATCCCATACTGATTCCTATCTGTGCTGGGTAGAAAAATGATATACAGTAGGGAGAATGCTGATATTTTAAAAATCTATGTGCTTAGGTTGAATTCATTAGAGGCCAATGTTCAGGAACAAAGAGTGAATTTAGATAGGCATGACTATTTTTTCCTGTGTGTGTCTTTACATATCATTTACGAAATATCTTAAGTACAGTTAGCACACAGCCTATCAAATATGTGCTTTTCCTTCTCATCCCTACGCATTCCCTGATGTCCCAAAGCAAGGCAAAACAGAACAAAACAAAAAATGAAAGAGCAAGTTTAAGAATAGGAGTTTACCATAAACCTCTCCTCTGAAAACACATTTGTGTTGGATTAAAAAACACTAAATTTCTTCCTCTAAAAATATTTGGTAGTGACTTTCATTTCGTTAAGAGCGGTTGTTTTATTTCACAGAAAACGTTAACAAAGCAGTACCATTGTGGAAGTTGATGAGTTAAATCAGGTTGACTGAAAAAAAAAAATGAAGTCAGTCTGTTAAAAGCATTATTCACTTATGTCAAAATATCTACCGGAAAAGTCCCTAATGTGCCCACAAAACATGTGGAATAACTTTTGGGCTTGTGTTTAGGAAATGTCTTGGCTTGGTAATCCTTTGAGAAAACATGGCTATGTGAGGTGCTTCTTCGTGTGTGTGTGTGTGTGTGTGTGTGTGTGTGTGTGTCTCTCTCTGTGGGCGTGTTCACAGTGGAATATCTCATAGTTGTCTTTTTTTCACAATGACTTGTTGTAGCTTATCCTGCATTTTCAACAAAGGCTGATACTTCTGGAAGAGTCAGGCCCTTGAGAACCGTTATGCAAGAGGTTATGGCTTGGTCACTTTATGGATTGAGAAATCCTATTCCATTTTAACCTAAACCATAAGGGATTGTGTGACTGTCTTAGCAGGCTCCAGGATCACTCAGATTTAGTGTCTGAGCAAAGATACTGGATTTAGGTAATTGCAACCATTGGTTAATGCGGCAGTTACTCTAAATGGATGACCCAAATAGGCGCGACTTCAAGGTTATGGGTCAGTGGAAACCTTTCCCTGGTTTCCACATACAGCTGCTCACTGGTGGGGGCTTTCCCACACAGCCAGGGTGTGTGTGTGTGAGTGTGAGTGTGTGTGTGTGTGTGTGAGAGAGAGAGAGAGAGAGAGGGAGAGAGAGACAGAAAGACAGACAGAAAGGCAGAGAGAAGCGACTTCTAAGCTTGGATATATTGTTAATTTTGGAGATAGAGCCCTGGAGGCAGAGGAGGTGGGCCTCTTCGTGAGTCTGCATGAGTCAGCTGGAGCTCTGGAAATGTCCTATATCTTGGTTTGGTTGAAATATTTATATGTAAAAAACAAAATGTGTATGCTTTACTGTATGTAAATTATACCTAAAAACCAAAAAGTTGAGACTCACTTTCTTTACAACGAATGTGTATTATTTTGGCAGTATTTATTTTTGCGCATGTTACAGTTCCACTTCGGGTTCTTTTAGACCTCTTTATGAATCCCTGACAGCGAGAGGCAGTGGTGGTTTGGGAGAAAGCGCTCATTTTCATAGCAGTCCCAGGTCTGCTCAGTCCGTGCTCTGAGCCATGTGTGCTCAGCTCTCCTGCCTACTCCCAGCCTTCCCCATTACGTCTCTTTCCCAACAGAGAGTTTACTAAAAAGAATTTTTCAAAGTTCCAGTGTATTGGTGTTTTCCATTCTCTTTCACAGTCCCCAGCATTTAAATTCCCCCCCAACCCCCGCCCCCAGCCCTTATGCTTTGACACACAGGTGGTCCTGCTCCTGGGATTATTTCAGAAAAACAACACCGCATTTTAAAATTTGTAAAATGAACCGAAAAATCCTTAAATGAAAAAGAATGAGGCCAATACAATGGAAGCCATAATCTCAATGACAAAAAATAGGATCATGTCGCTTTATTTCCAAGCAGCGGCCCCTCTTGATCTCTTAAAAAATCAACACATTAATGATGCATTTGCAAACAAACTTGTTTTTACCTAGTGCTGACAGTCAGACAAGCGAGGGGTTAGAGAAAAGAAAGAAAGGCAAGGCCAGGGGATTGCTTTGCTGCACTGTCTTGGTTTCCCGGTCTCGGCTGATGGAATTATTGTTTATTTTTTTAATTTTCAGAGGTGGGCCGATGACAGCTGAAGAAGACTGTATTTGCCGAGGAGCAGCATGCTGGTCGAGAGGAGCAGAGCTCCTGAGGGAGACCTAATGGTTCCTCTCCTTCCTGCACGGAGATAAAGACTTATAATAAGCGTGTATGTTCACCATCTGGCTCTGCGCATGTGGTCCTTATGGAGGGGAGAGCAGCACAATCTGTAAATGATCAGGAGCCATGGCGCTCTCTCCAGAGAATCCACGATGCAATCAAGGTGACAGATGGCATGGCCACTGCTGTGGCCTCATGGAGAAGATCAAAATCACCTTCAATAAACTCTGACTGAAATGGGCATGAGCACCTCAAAAAAGTCAGTTTGTCAGTCAAACTGCGACAGCAAGCTGCATTGGGGAAACGCAGCGGCCAGCTCTCTGTTTTCCATCGTTTCCGTCTGACTGGGCCTGAACTATGATCTTTCTCAAATTGTCCTTTCTGTTTAGCTGAAGCAGGCCAGCAAATCGCCAGATTCATTGCTTTATTGAAGAAAATTGAAAACACGATGTCCTCAATTCCAGGGACACACAGCTGGCAGGTGCTGGGACACCCAGGAGCAGAGAATGGACCCCGTGTCTTTCAGCCCAACTTTGCCCAACTTTAGGCAGATTTTTGAATACAAAACTAAGATGAAAATGTGTGCCTGATTTAAAAAGATCAGCTGGCAATGGTTATGTAAAGGGTATTGAGTGTCCAATAAATGTTTGTAAAATAAATAGGTAGTTGAAAAGGGGGAGAAGGAAGGAAGAAAGGGGGGAAGGAAGGAAGAAAGAAGGACAGGAACTCGTAGTGTCATTGACTCTATGTATTTTAGCAGCAGGCTGCTGCCTTGATGATGGAATTGATATTTGTTTGCATTTCTTTGCATATTGATATGGGTTTCTATGGACTTGAAGCCTTGGCCATAATGTTGATAAAATACCGATATATTATTTTTTCCTTATTAAATTATGTAGAATTGTCAGGGGTCAGCAAGTTCAGACAAAATTTTTATTTTTGCCTTTCCTCCATCAAACTGAAAAAATCTCAAAAGTTCCAACTGCTCATAAATCTAGAGAGAAATGAGTACAAGTTACTTGCAGTGGGAGAAAAATTTATACTACTGTCTTTTGAGAGGTAAGGGTTCTGATTTCAGGTCAAAGATGATGGATCTTAATGAAAGAAACCCCTCCCCCTCCTCCTCCCTCCTCCTCCCTTGGCAGAGTTCCACTGTTGTTCTTCCTCCCGAGCTCCAGGAAATGTGGTTGGAAAGCAAAAGTCGACTTTTTCAACCTTGTGTTTCCCCCACGTACCCAATATCTGCCATGTGATACCAGTGTTTTATTTATAAGTTTGTGAGGAGACCTCAAAATTCCAACTTCTCATTGATTTTCCTGTTTGAAATAATGATCTGGTGCTGGGTACTTGCTCTATTTAAAATCCAAATCCTACTCCTGCCCTGCCCCCATCCTCCACGTTGTGAATTATTTGTTTGACAGTTGAGAAATATTTTATTATTGGGTCCTGGATTCTCATCAAGTCTTCACTCCTCTCCTAGGTGCAATCTGAATGCTAATGTTTTGGTCTAGAGATTTACAAACCTAACTAAAGGGGCTTCATCCTTAATCTGTTCCCCCAGCAAGAGCAACTATGAAAAAGGGTTCCCATTTTGAGTGATAGGAATGGCTAACACTTTGTACAGGAACCGCTTTTCACAGGGCATAGAAAAGTAGTAGACTTATTCCACATCACAGTGAAGTGTGACCTTCCAGGAACAGACGATGAAATTCATTCAGGAGGATATACCCATTGAACTCTGAACACCGACGACATGCAGCCTTTCAGAGCTGAGGAATGAGTCTTCATGAAGGGAATGGAGGTATAAAGGCCATTGTTCAGGCACTGTGCTCTGCCTGCTTCTTCTTTCCTCAGTCTGGCTGGCTAGTGGGCAACACTGCATTCCTGTCAATACTCAGCTCTTGTGCGACACCAGGGCCCAGCGTGGGCTGGTGGGAGCATGCTGCCTGTCACACAGGAGATGCTGTGTGCATTCTTCATCTTGGCCTTTGGCTCTCTGGTATGACAGGCTCAATAATAGACATGTTCATCAAGGCTGCCACCAGGAGGGGTGGCAGGACGGGGAGTTTCTGTCTTTTCGGCAGCAGTTCCTACCCTCCAACTCCAGTCACTGCAAGGAGTGCAATGCTTCTGAAGGGCAAACAGATCTAACCCTTTCCTTAAGGAAGAAGATTGTATGGGGAGAATCAGCGGGGGCCAGATGGCGAAGGTAACTTACCCTGAAACATGAAGGTTTTGAGACACACATCTAGCATGAAATTAAGTAATCAGAGTTTGGCTTAAATTCAGATAATCACGTTCTACCCCTACGTGGCATGGATTGTCACCTGATCATATGCAAGTTACATAACCATAATATTATTCCTCTCCTTTATGTCTTCTCATTCCTACATAGTAAATTGCATAGAGAAAGTTTCTCAAGGTAATTTAAAAGCTTTTATGTCTGTCAGCAGAGCTCTTCCTTTATAATGCTACATATATGCATTTGCTCTATTTTTGTATCTATGTATCTATCTATCATCTCTATTATCTATCATCTAGCTATCCAATATCTATATATCTTCTATCATCTATCTATCTATCTATCTATCTATCAGTCATCATCTATCACCTATCTCTTCTTGGGGGAGTGACAGTGGGAGAGGATGTGAGGATGTATAGGTCTTCAGGTTGCATTAGCTCTTGGAACTCACAAAGAATAAGCTATGAGAGGATGCCTTGCAGTCAAAATAAGGAAAGTAGTTGCAAAATGAACTAAGTAATTTTGAATTGTAAACATTTTTTAAAAGATAGATACAATAATAAAGAGGTTACACAGAACTGTAAACACACACACACACACACACACACACACACACACACACACACACAGAAAGAGAAATGCAATTTACTGAACTCGGATCTCAAAAGCATGCCAATGGCCTGGATGGCCTTGCCATAAACAATAATAAATGAATGTTAATTTCCCAAGCCTTGTATCCACCAGGCTTTTTAAACTAATTTTTAAGAGGACTGTGCTGTCCTATGTCAAAGGAGGGAAAGGATGGTCCATTACACACTTGCATCACTACTGGTAAAGTAACTCAGGCATAGCTCTATTGATTTTGGAACAAAGAAATGGAACCCTGTTTTGCCTGTGCAGGATGTTGCCGTATAAGCAGCGCACCAGCTCTAAGTTGGGTGTTTGGAGGACACTACTTTTTTTGGTCAGATTTCATCTCAAAACCTCTCATTGTCTGCATTTGTCTGTCCATACACATCCAAATAGAAACCTGAGGGCCAGTGAAGATGTCATCAGGCACATCAGATACTTCCCAAGCTGCTGATGTGTTTCAGTTCAGCTTTCAGGATTTTTTATAACCAGATTTGTGACTTAAAACATTCCTCAGCAAAATATTTCACTTATGGTATGATGTCTTGCTTATAAAGATAAATATCAACATTTTATTCTACTGATTACTGGATGCTTTGTTCTATTGATTACTAGATGCTCTTACTATTATTATTATTTGAGATGGAGTCTCGCTCTATCGCCCAGACTGGAGTGCAATGGAATGATCTCAGCTCACTACAACCTCTGCCTACCAGGTTCAAGCAATTCTCTGCCTCAGCCTCCGGAGTAGCTGAGATTACAGGCGCCCACCACCATGCCCGGCTAATTTTTATATTTTTAGTAGAGACAGGGTTTCATCATCTTGGCCAGGCCGGTCTTGAACTCCTGACCTCATGATCCACTTGGGCTGACAGGAAGCAAATAGTTTCTGACTCCCTTTCAATTCCTCCACCTTCCCTAAAGAATGGGTTGTTGACTTGATTTCAATAAATCCTCTTTGGTGAACAATCCACTATAACAAATTTCTTTTTTGGTTATAAAATTATTTACCCTCCATATCAAAATGCTATTTCTGGGGCTTTTTGAGCTGGTTTTAGGGCATCATTGTTTTCTTGGGGTTCTTATAGTCAGTTACAAGTTGCTTTTATTTTTCCTTCATGATAACAGTAAAAAAAAATCTTGAGGTAGGTTTTTTGTAGGCTTCTGTAAAGACTTTAAAACAATGTTGTCCAAGAGACATATATAATATAAGCTACAAATGTGAGCTACATGTGTAATTTTTTTTTCTAGGAGCCAGATTTTTTAAAAGCAGGAAGAAGCAAATAAAATTAATTTTGATGATATATTTCATTTAACCCAATGGATATACAAAATGTGGTGTATACATACAGTGAAATATTATTTGGCGCTAAAAAAGAATGCAATTTTGGCATATGCTACAACATGGATGAAACTTGAAAACACTAGGTTGAATGAAATAAGCTAGATCTCAAAGGCCAATGTTGTATGTTTCTACTAATTTGAGAAATCTGACTACTTGAATAGTCAGATTCATAGACTCAGAAAGTAGAATGGTGGTTGCTAGGGACTGGGGGGAGGAAGAGTGGAGAGTTGGTGTTTAATAGGTATGGAGTTTTACTTTGAGAAGATGAAAAGGTTCAGGAGATGGATGGTGGTGATGGTTATGCAACTATGTGAACATACTTAATGCCACTGAGCTGTACACCTACAAATAGTTAAAATGGTGTACTTTATGTTATGTATTTTAACACACACACACACACACACACACACACACACACACACACACACACACACAGGATCAGATCATATCATTCCTTTGCTTGGAAACCTCCAGTGGCTTCCCATCACACCATGAACAACATGCCCTTTCCGTGATCTTTGCATTTCTGGGAGTGGGCACCTGACTCCTCCAGTGCTTTTCTACTGATCTCCCCATCCTCACTCTGTTCCAGCTGAACCTTCCAAAAGGCAAGCTTTTCCTGGCTTAGGGCTTTACCTTTACTGATTTCTCTGCTCAAAATGCTCTTCCTCCAGGCATTTGTTGGGGTTGGTCCCTTGAGGATGCTAATGAAGCACTGTCTTCTCAGTGCTTCTATATGGGACACTCCCACATCCCACCTGATGGACCCAAGTGGGACACTCCTGCCAGGCTGACACCTCCCATCGCTTGCTCCCTCCTCACCCTGCTTTCTTTTTCTCCATAATACTTATTACTAGCTGACATTTTAATACAAATGTGTTTTATGCTGTCTCTCCATTACAATATAAGCTCCATGAGGGCAGAGAATGTGCTCTTTTTGTTCATCACATAGCATCTAGAACAGTATCCAGTATAAACGGAATGTTCAATAAATATTTAACAACCAGGGAAGACAAGCACCTGACACCTCTTGGAAGAAGATTTTTATCAGTTTTTAACTCCTGATGAGAAATGAATAGAATTAATGTAGGAATCATTTTGTGGCCATAGAATTGAGTGGTTAAAAGCATGGGTTATAATTTGTGTTTAGGTCTGGCCTTTGCTATTCGCAAGTCATGTGACCTTCTGTAACTTACTCAACCTGCTTCAGCTTCAACTTCTTTATGTATAAATTAGGGACAATTCTAGTACCGTTCAACCTTGTGGAATTGGTGGGGATTAACTGAAAGGATGCATGTAAAGTGCTTAGCACAGTGCTTGGCATATAGTAAAGTCTAAATAAAGCCAAAATAAATTAAAATTTACATGTGTTACATGTAACAGGCAAATTCCTGCTGTGTCAATAAAGAGGGGGCAAGTATTTGTTGATAGGTTTATCTGCTGTAGAGTGGTCATTGTAAACACACTGACACAAAGAATAGGAGAACTTGAAATAAAACTTTCTTTTTTAAACTTTTTTATTTTATTTTTCCATTAGTTATTGGGGTACAAGTGGTATTTGGTTACATGAGTAAGTTCTTTAGTGGTGATTTGTGAGATTTTGGTGTATCCATCACCCATGTATATGCTTCACCATATTTGTAGTCTGTTCTCTCTTGCCCCCCTTCCGCTTTCCCCCGGAGTCCCCAAAGTCCGTTGTATCATTTTTATGCCTTTGCATCCTCATAGCTTAGCTCCCACATATCAGTGAGAATAAACAATGCTTGGATTTCCATTCCTGAGTTACTTCACTTAGAAGAATAGTCTCCAATCTCATCTAGGTCACTGCAAATACTGTTATTTCATTCCTTTTTATGGCTGGATGGTATTCCATCATGTATATATACCACAATTTCTTTATCTGCTCATTGATTGATGGGCATTTGGGTTGGTTCCACAATTTTGCAATTGTGAATTGTGTCGCTATAAACATGCGTATGCAAGTATCTTTTTCAAATAATGACTTCTTTTCCTCTGGGTAGATACCCAGTAGTGGGATTGCTGGATCAAATGGTAGTTCTACTTCTAGTTCTTTAAGAAATCTCCACACTGTTTTCCACAGTGGCTGTACTAGTTTATATTCCCACCAGCAGTGTAGAAGTATTCCCTGTTCACTGCATCCATGCCAACATCTACTGTTTTCTGATTATGGTCATTCTTGCAGGAGTGAGGTGGTAATGCACTGCGGTTTTGATTTGCATTTCCTTGATCATTAGTGATATTGAGCATTTTTTTCCATAGGTTTTTTTGGCCATTTGTATATCTTCTTTTGAGAATTGTCTGTTCATGTTCTTAGCCCACTTTTTGATAGGATTGTTAGTGTTTTTTCTTTTTCTTTTTCTTTTTCTTTTTTTTTTTTTTTTTTTTTTNATAGCTCTTATAGTTAGGCCTTGATCTAAATAAAAGTATAGGTCATTTGGAGTTCATTTCTGCATATGGTATGATGAAAGACTTCCTTTTTTTCTTTTTTAAGACAGAATCTTACTCTGTCACTCAGGCTGGAGTGCAATGGTGTGGTCTCAGCTTACTGCAACCTCTGCCTCCCGGGATCAAGTGATTCTCCCGCCTCGGCCTCCTGAGTAGTTGGGACTACAGGTGTGTGCCACTACACTTGGTTAATTTTTGTATCTTTAGTGTTGCAGAATATTCAGGAGACCACCGGAGAGACCAATGGGTGAAACAGGAGGATTTTATTAAGGTGGCCACTGGCTCAGTGGATTAGCATCCCAAGGCTGAGCCCTGGACAAAAAAAAATGGGGTACTTTTTATACATCAGGGATTTTTTTATACATCAAGCAGCTAACAGATTTATAGAAGCCAGAACAAAGAACAGTTAATTAATTTGTAAAATGTCTTCTGATGTACGTTACGTTTGAAAAATAGCATTTTGAGAAACACATTGTACATTTTTTGGGTGTTATCTTGCCCTGTGACCTTGCAGCTGGTCAGCAAGAAAAGCAGGAATCTTGAGATGCCTAGGAACTTTGCTGAGAATGTAGGGGAATAGATTAGGTAGATTTTACAGGGAGTTAGTTAATTTTAAGCAGAGCTGGGGGTTAGCTTTTATATTGAACACAACACAATAAACTTTATTTTATTATGCAGCAATTACAGACTACCATTGTTATTATTTAATTTCCCTCTTCATTAGTAGGTGGTTTCACTAAGTTGGCCAAGCTGGTCTCGAACTCCTGACCTCGAGATCTGTCTGCCTCAACCTTCCAAAGAACTGGGAGTATAGGCATGAGCCACCACACCCGGCATTATTGATTTGTTTGAGTTTGTTGTAGATTCTGGATATTAGTCCTTTGCCAGGTATATAGATGGTGAATATTTTCTCCCACTCTGTGGGTTGTTTACTCTGCTGACTGTTCTTTTGCCATACGAAAGCTCTTTATTTTAAATGGGTTTCAACTATTTATATTTGTTTTTAATTGCATTTGCTTTTGGGTTCTTTGTCATGAAATCCTTGCCTAAACCAATGTCTAGAAGAGTTTTTCCAGTGTTATCTTCTAAAATTTTTATAGTTTCAGGTCATAGATTTAAGTCCTTAATCCATCTTGAGTTGATTTTTGTATAAGGTGAGAGATGAGAATCCAGTTTTATTCTCTTACATGTGGCTAGCCAATTTTCCCAACCCCATTTGTTGAAAAGGGTGTCCTTTCTCCACTTATGGTTTTGTTTGCTTTGTCCAACATCAGTTGGCTCTAAGTATTGGGGTTTATTTCTGGGTTCTGTATTCTGTTCCATTGGTCTATGTGCCTATTTTTATACAAGTACCACACTGTTTTGGTTACTGTGTCCTTATAGTATAGTTCAAAATCAGGTAGTGTGATGCCTCCAGATTTGTTCTTTTTGCTTAGTCTTGCTTTGGCCATGTGGGCTCTTTTTTGTTTCCATATGAATTTTAGCATATTTTTCTAATTATGTGAAGAATGATGATGGTATTCTGATGGAAATTGCATTGAATTTGTAGATTGCTTTTGGCAGTATTGTTATTTTCACAATATAGATTCTAACCATCCATGAACATGCCATGTGTTTCCATTTGTTTGTGTTGTCTGTGACACAAACCAGTAGCTGGGACTTTCAGAGTGTTTTGTAGTTTCTTTCAGCAGTGTTTTGTAGTTTTCCTTGCAGAGCTCTTTCAACTCCGTTGTTAGGTATATACCTAAGTATTTTGTATTTTTTGTGGCTATTGTAAAAGGGGATGAGTTCTTGATTTGATTCTCTGCTTGGTTGCTGTTGGTGTATAGAAGAGCTATTGATTTGTGTACATTAATCTTGTATCTAGAAACTTTGCTGAATTCTTTTATCAGTTCTAGAGCTTAGTGGAGGAGTCCTTAGGGTTTTCAAGGTAAGTGATCATATCATTAGCAAACAGTGACAGTTTGACTTTTACTTTACTAATTTAGATGCCCTTTATTTCTTTCTCTTGTCTGATTGCTCTGGTTAGGACTTCTAGTACTATGTTGAAGAAGAGTGGTGAGAGTGGGCACCCTTGTCTTATTCCAGTTTTCAGAGAGAATGCTTTCACCTTTTCCCCATTCAGTACTGTGTTGGCTGTGGGTTTGCCATTGATGGCTTTTATTACATTAAGTAGGTCCCTCGTATGCCAAATTTGCTGAGAATTTTAATCATAAAAGGATGCTGAATTTTGTCAAATGCCTTTTCTGCATCTATTGATATGATCTTGTGATTTTTGTTTTTAATTCTGTTTATGTGGTATATCACATTTATTGATTTGTATATGTTAAACCGTCCCTGCATCCCTGGTATGAAATCCACTTGATCATGGTGGATTATGTTTTTGATATGTTGTTGGATTCAGTTAGCTAGTATTTTATTAAGAATTTTAGCATCTATGTTCATCAAGGATAGCATTTGTAGTTTTCTTTTTTGGTTATGTCCTTTCCTGGTTTTGGTACTAGGGTGATGTTACCTTCATAGAATGAATTAGGGAGGGATCCTTCTTTCTCTATCTTGTGGAATAGTGTCAAAAGGATCAGTACCAATCCTTCTTTGAATGTCTGGTAGAATTCTGCTGTGAATCCGTCTGGTCCTGGACTTTTTTTGGTTGGTAATTTTTAAATTACCATTTCAATCTTCCTGCTTGTTATTGGTCTGTTCAGGGTATCTAATTTTTCCTGATTGAAGCTAGGAGGTTTTTATTTTCCAGGAATTTATTCATCTCTTCTAGAATATGTGCATAAAGGTATTCATTATAGCCTTGAATGATCTTTTGTATTTCAGTAGTGTCAGTTATAATATCTCCTGTTTGTTTTCTTAGTGAGATTATTTGTGTTTTCTCTCTTCTTTTCTTGGTTAATCTTGCTAATAGTTTATGAATTTTATTTATCTTTTCTAATAACCAGCTTTTTGTTGCATTTGTCTTTTATGTTTTTTGTTTGTTTCAATGTCATTTAGTTCTGCTCTGATCTTGGTTATTTCCTTTCTTCTGCTGGGTTTAGGTTTGATTTGTTACTGTTTCTCTAGCTCCTTGAAGTGTGGCCTTAGATTATCTGTGCTCTTTCAGACTTTTTGAAGTAGGTGTTTAGGGCTATAAACTTTCCTCTTAGCACTACCTTTGCTGTATTGCTGAAGTTTTGATAGGTTGTGTTCCTATTGTCATTCAGTTCAAAGAACTTTTAAATTTCCATCTTGATTTCACTTTTGACCCAATGTTCATTCAGGAGCAGGTTATTTCCATGTATTTGAATGATTTTGAAGGTTCCTTTTGGAATTGCCCTCCAGTTTTATTCCACTGAGGTCTGAGACAGTGCTTGATATAATTTAAATTTTCTTTAATTTATTGGGGCTTATGTTATGGTGTATTGTATGCTCAATCTTGAAAAAATTCCATGTGCTGTTGTATAGAATATTTATTCTGCAGCTGATGGATGAAATGTTCTGTATCTATCCATTAAGTACATTTGTTCCAAGGTATAATTTAAATTTATTGTTTCTTTATTGACTTTCTGTCTTCATAACCTGTCTAATGGCATCAGTGGAGTATTGAAGTCCCCACTGTTATTGTGTTGCTATCTATCTCATTTCTTAGGTCTATTAGTAATTGTTTTATAAATTTGGGGGCTCTAGTGTTAGGTGCATATATGTTTAGGACTGTGATATTTTCCTATTGGACAAGGCCTTTTACCATTATATGCTGTCCGTCTTTGTCTCTGTTAACCATTGTTGCCTTAAAGTTCATTTTGTCTGATATAAGAATAGCTGCCTCTGCTCACTTTTGGTGTCCATTTGCATAAAATGCCTTTTTTCACCCCTTTAAGTTTATGAGTTCTTATGTGTTAGGTGAGTCTCCTGAAGGCAGTAGATAGTTGGTGGGTGAGTTCTTATCCATTCTGCAGTTCTGTATATTTTCAGTTGAGCATTTAGGCCATTTACCTTCAATGTTAGTATTAAAATGTGAGGTATTGTTGCTTTCATCATGCTCTTTATTGCCTGTGTACTTTGTTTTTTTGTTTTTTGGTTTTGCTTTTTAACTTGTATTTTTGTTTTATAGGTCCTGTGTGATTTATGCTTTAAAGAGTTTCTGTTTTGATGTATTTCTAGGATTTATTTCAAGATTTAGAGCTCCTTTTAGCAGTTTAGTGGTGGTATGGTAATGGTGAATTCTCTCAGCATTTGTTTGTCTGAAAAGTACTGTATCTTTCCTTCATATATAATGCTTAGTTTCACTGGATACAAAATTCTTGCCTAATAATTGCTTTGTTTTAAGAGGCTGAAGATAGGGCCCCAATCCCTTCTAGCTTGTAGGGTTTCTGCTGAGAAATCTGCTGCTAATCTGTTAGGTTTTCCATCTGAGGTTACCTGGTGCTTATGTCTCACAGCTCTTAAGATTCTTTCCTTCGTCTTAACTTTGGATAATCTGATGTTAGTGTGCCTAGGTGAAGATCTTTTTGCCATGAACTTCCCAGGTGTTCTTTGTGCTTCTTGTATTTGGCTGTCTAGGTCTCTCATAGGGGTGGGGAAGTTTTCCTCGATTATTTCCCTAAATATGTTTTCCAGGCTTTTAGAATTCTCTTCTTTCTCAGATACACCATTTTTTATTAGATTTGATCATTGAACATAATCCCAGACGTCTTGGAGTCTTTGTCCATATTTTCTTATTCTTTTTTTTTTCTTTGTCTTTGTTAAATTGGGTTAATTCGAAGGCCTTTCTTCAAGCTCTGAATTTCTTTTTTCTACTTGTTCAATTCTATTGCTGAGACTTTCCAGAACATTTCGCATTTCTAAAAGTGTGTCCAAAGATTCCTGACATCTTTATTGCTTTTTTTTTAAGCTACCTATTTCCGTGAATATTTCTCTCTTCACCTCTTGTATCATTTTTGGGATTTCCCTGCATTGGGCTTTGCCTTTCTCTGGTCCCTCCCTGACTGGATTAATAACTAACCTCCTGAATTCTTTTTCAAGTAAATCAGGGATTTCTTCTTCGTTTGGATCCATTGCTGGTGAACTAGTGTGATTTTTGGGGTGTTGACAGGCCTCGTTTTGTTATATCACCAGGGCTGGTTTTCTAGTTCCTTCTCATTTGGGCAGGCTCTGTCAGAGGGAGAGTCTAGGGACGAAAGCTGTCATTCAGATTCTTTTGTCCCATGAGGTGTTCCTTTGATGTAGTACTCTCCCCCTTGTCCTATGGATGTGGCTGCCTGTGAGCTGAATTGCAGTGATTGTTGTCTCTCTTCTAGGTCCAGCTCCCTAGTAAGTCTACCTAGTTCTGGACTGGTAATGGAGGTTTCTGCACAGAGTCCTGTGATGTGACCCCTCTGCTGGTCTCTCAGCTTGGGATACCAGCACCTGTTCTGGTGGAGGTGGTGGAGGGTGCAATGGACTCCATGAGGGCTCTTTGATTTGGTGGTTTAATGCTTTTCTTTATCCTGGTTGGCCTCCTGCCACGAGGTGGCAGCTTTTCAGAAGGCATCAACTATAGCAGCAGGGAGAGGGACCAGTGGTGGGCGGGTCCCTAGATCTCCCAAGATTATATGCCCTTTGTCTTCCACTACCAGGTTGGGTAAAGAAGGACCATCAGGTGGGGATGGGGCTAGGAATGTCTGATCTTAGACTCTCCTTGGGCAGGTCTTGTTGGGGCTACTGTGGGAGATAAGGGTGAGATTCCCAGGTCACCCAGGAGAATTATGGCTGTGTCTGCTGAGTTATGCAGGTTGTCAGGGAAGTAGGGAAAAGCTGGCAGTTGCAGGTCTTACCCAGCTCCCATGCAAACTGAAGGGGCAGTCTCACTCCCACTGTGTCCCCACAACAGCCTCCAGTCCATTTCCAGAGAGAGGGTGAGACAGGCTTAAAAATTTGCCTGAGGCTATCCACCTCCCAGCTGCGAAAGAAAAGGGCTTTAGTTCTTCCCCTGCCCATGAAGTCTGGATGCCAATTTGGGCCCTCTCCCTAGTTCTGGCCTGGAGGTTCTTGCCCTGTTCAAATTGATACAAAGTTCAGCTAGAGAATTCCTTCTCCCTGTGGAGTTTTACCCCCTGCCCCTCTGGCCACCCTCCTGATGGATCCCTGTGGTGCCAGGCAGGAATGGGTTGCTTGGGGACCCAGCGGGCTCCCAGGGCCTTCTACTTCTTCCTCTACCCCAGAATTTCACTTGGCTCTCTAACTTGACTTAGCTCAAGGTGAAGTTGGAAATGTCTCTCATAAACAGACGTTCAGTTTCTTCAGAGGGGGTGTGTGTTCAGGGGAGGAGGGCCTCCCTTTCCCTCTTTTGCTGTTGGGGCACTAACAGTATTTGGGATGTCTCCTGGATCCTGCAGGAGCAGTCTGCTTCCTTCAGAAGGTGTGTGGGTCCTTCTGGGGTTGCTGGTTTGTGCTTGCAGTCAATCGGGAGCTCAGATTCATAATGCAAGCCTCCGTATGCTGTTCTGTCCGGAGCTGCAATCTAGTCCTGCCTCCTGTCTGCCATGATCCCCTCAAAACTTTAAAACAAGCATGTGGATGAAAAGAAAGCTTTCTCTAGAACAGACTATTTCCACAGAGCTGCCTCTTCATAGTGGTCATGTACAGGGCAGTTTTAGACTCTTTGCAGGGCACTCAACTATTGGCAGAGGAGAACTGAGGTGTATCAGAGATTCAACATGTTCCTGCAACCAACACCTACAAAGAGATAATCTGTTGTCTCACAAAACTCAATAGAAACAACTCGTACTCACAAAGAACTATTCACAACATGCTATTATTGACTGGAGTTGCCATGCTGCTCCAGTTCTTCTAGAGTAATTCTTTGGAAGTTACTCATCTTATAACTGTAAGTTACTATGCTTTGACCAATGTCTCCCCATGTTTCCCACTCCTTTAGCCCCTGGTATACTTGAAATTTGCTAAGAAAATAGATCTTGAGTATTCTCATTACAATAAAAAAAGGTAACTATGTCAGGTAATGGATAAGTTAATGAGCTTGATTGTGGGAACCATTACACAAGGCATATTTACATCAAAACACCACACTGAGCACCTCAAATATATAGAATTTTCTGTCAATTATGCTTCAATAAAACTGGGAAAAATACAATTAAATAAAGCAGTAAGAAAAAAGAGCTATTTATGTGGGTTTATTAGCATCTGATCCACCTCTGTGACCCTCCTTCATTCTTACCTGCAGCCAACAGGTACCACAGAGCTCTCAGATCTGGGTCAGTGTAGAAGTGGTCAAACAAGTTTTACCTCTAAATGTGACCAAAAGTTCCTGAGAAGTTTGGAATCAGTAGGAGGGGGTTGAGTTATATTTTTTTCCTTTTCTTACAAAAACTTAGAAGCAAAACTTAGAAATGTTTAAAGAGTAATCACTTTGTCTATAAATACGTGCATGGTGAATGCAGGAGTTTCTTAGTGCCCAGAGTCTGGAGAGGCCTCTGAAGGCCATGCCTCTTTCTCTGCTTTCTCTCATTGCCTGACATTTAGCAATTTCCTCTAGAGTTGTCCTGCAACAAGGGTACAACAGAAAAACTCAAGCCAGTTCAATTAATTACCAGGTTTTAGGAAAAAAGGTGAAAATATACCTAAAATTAAGTAAGTTTTATTTCTAGCATTTGTTTGAATCCTAGAACCTAGTGTGGTTTTGAAAAATCACTAGACAAAAATGAAGAAAATGTTTCTCCAGACCCTTTTGTAGCCAATTCTCTAGTCAAGTAATTGTTTTGTGGGTATAGTTTCCCCCTCTGTTAAAAGTATTACCTCACCAGCTCTATAAGAAGTGTTAGCTATACTTTTATTATCTTATAAGCTTCTATCAACTTATAAGCTAATTAGGAATTAAACACCCTGGAATGCAAGTTTGACATTGTTTCTATCTTGAAAGGGGGGAAAGTTTTAACTTTAAGTATTACTATTTTACAACACTAGTGGAGGAATCAATTTGGATATGGGTGTTTTTTGGACACAATTTTTATTACATATTATTTTGAGAACTCAGGTCTTAAATAATTTGTTACCAGTAAGAAACTAGTAAAACAGCACAAAGGATTTGAAACTCTCTGAAAAATGTGAAGGAACAGTTGAGCCTGAATTTGATGAATAAATGAGATTTGTGTTTTGACTATTTAATTGATATTTCACATTTATCTCTCTTAAATTCAACAATAATTACAAAAAAAACATACTGATTCAGACTCTATTTTGCAAATGACTAAAAAGTTTCAACAACAATTTCAATTTTATTTATGATTGCTATGTTGAGGCAAAGCTGTAGTAAGTATTTTATCAAAAGAGTATAATATCCACAATTGTTAACAGACTTCATTATCAGAAGATATACCAGGTCAACAGAAGACATAGGAAAGGTGTTTATTGGGACCCTGGATATATGAAAGAATGAATTATAAAAAATTTAGTTATGATATAAATAAAAACCTAATGTTGTTGGGATAAAGAATATGAACATGTAGTACTTTTGGTTTGAACCTCAGTTGATCACTGGGTTTTACATTGAACTATAAAGTAACAGAATAATAAAATTTTAGGATTTCTTGAAGAAATTATTATTCTTCTTATTTTTGGTCTTGTAAAAGGAAAGGTAACTTTCTGATCTGTTTTGAAAATAAAGAAAAAACTGAGAATGTGCACAGACACGGAAAAGGAGGCCATTCAACAGTCCAGCCTCTGTTTTTAGAAAGGACTTTCCTATTTAGCATTCCCTGCCCAACAGACTCAGAGCCTTAGAGAAGGAACTGCAGGTGTCCTGGCCTCCAAGCACTGTCCATGTGTGGGTGGTGGCTCTGTGGGCCCATCTCTAGGTGTAACTTAAAATTCATACAAGCTGCTAGAAAACAAACCAACCAACATGCTTTTCTTTTAAACACATAGGTCTGTGTCATACTCAACTTTTCTGAATAGGCTATAACTGCAAGTTATTTCCTCAGTTTCTTCCAGTGGCCAGTGCTGGGAACCATTGAGTTGTGTATGCCTCAGCCATTGTGGTAGAGAAGAAATACCTCTCTGTACTATGAAAGGTATTTTTTCTAGCAGATGGTCCTTTCAAGTGCAGCATAAGAAGAATAAATACAGTATTTTTCCCAACCTTCGTTCTCTGCATTGCCAAGCCATTTCCTCTTTCAATTGTATTAAATGCTATTAGAAACAATTTTATTTTACAAGATTTTGCTTTTTTTCAGTATGATTCTTAGAATTTGGAGGAATGGGTGCCTGAAGCCTGTAAGGCATTTAGATTTTCTCTTCCAGACATAATTAGCTTCATACATTGGAAGATGATACAAAGAAGAAAGGCCTGAATGATATGTGATGAGACATTTCCATTGAGTTGCGGAAAAACTAAACCTTTTTAGGTGACAGAAATCTTCAGAAAGTGATTGCTCTTTACCTAGCTCCTGACTGATCAAAGTCATTTCAAAATATTTCTCTACTATTTAACTTTATTGGACTGAGAAATATGCATCAGAAAGAATGCAAACTATTAAGAGAAAAATGAAAACAAAAGTAGATATGGCATGAATACATTCATAGCTGTATGTTGCAAATTTTATGTTCTTACAAATTCCCTTTGTCTTGCAATATGATGGACATTAGTTGGGAAATGCAAAAGTGAAGAATCTTACAGACACATTATTATTCCTATTTTAATTGTTCAACCTTTTTCAGATTATTTGACTTCAAAGTGCATATCTGAGCTACATGTACAATGAGTCTTACTTTATTACAAAGGGACTAGAATATTTTTTGGATTCAGAGAATATTTAAAGTGTAGAATACTGGGACTGGATAATACAATGAGTTTTGGCATTAAATAACCTAAAGAGTCAAAAGGCTAAATTTACATATGCACATTCTTTCTTCCTATCCCAAGTTTATAACATCAAAAATATGATTTTCATTTTTTTTTTTTTTTTGCTTCTTATTAAAGGAGGAGAGGGCAAGGAAATGGAACAGGTGCTCAGGAAGATAGAGATGAGAATTGATTTTGGTTAATGATAGAGACTAAGAACAAAGATTCCAAGTCTGGGCTCTAAAATTGGACTGTGATCTTTCATGAATTGTTCCTTTTTTTATCCATTGAGACAGCAGAGTATAGAGGGAAGGATGACAAGCTTGAGAAATATACCTTGATACGGTTTGGCTCTGTGTTCCCACCCAACTCTCAGCTCAAACTATAATCCCCGCATGTGGAAGGAGGGAGGCGATTGGATCATGGGGGTTGTTTCCCTTATGCTGTTCTCATGATAAGCATCTGGCATTTCCCATGCTTGCACTTCTCTTTCCTGCTGCCTTATGGAGACAGTGCCTACTTCTTCTTCCTCTACCATGATTGTAACTATCCTGAGGCCTCCCTAGCCATGCTTCCCGTTAAGCCTGCAGAACTGTGGGTTAATTAAATCGTTAATAAATTACCTGCTATGCAGTATTTCTTTTTTGTTTGTTTGTTTATTTTTTGTTTTGTTTTATTTGTTTTATTTCGCTTCTTTGAAATGGAGTCTCACTCTGTGTCCCAGGCTGGAGTGCAGTGCCGATCTGGGCTCACTGCACCCTTTGCCTCCCAGGTTCAGTTACTCCTGAGTAACTGGGATTACAGGTGTGTGCCACTACTCCTGGCTAATTTTTGTAGTTTTGGTACAGGCAGGTTTTCATCATGTTGTTTGGGCTGGTCTCAATCTCCTGGCCTCAAGCAATCTGCCAGTATAGGCCTCCCAAAATGGTGGATTACAGGTGTGAGCCACCACACTTGGCTGGCTATTTCTCTATAGCAGTGTAAAAATGGACTAATACACATCTAGATTGAAATCCTCATTTCAGCTCTTACTTTCCATGTGACCTTGGGACAGGACTTAATCTTTTTGAGCCTTTCATTTTAAATATGTGGATAACAATAGCTACCTTCCGTGGTGGTTGTGAGAATGAGATTCCATTGGCAAAACACCTAGTACACTGTTTGGTACCATGTATATACTTAATAAGTAGAACAAATTATTATTTTCAAAGAAAGCTGTTAGGTCAAGTCCCTTTGGGCTGTAGTACTCTGGGATTCAGGAGTTGCTTGACAGGTATATAAATTGTGGTTCAGGAACAGGTAGTTTGCTGAGAGCCCATCCAACCTCACCACCCTCTCATATGTGGCAGCCAAATTGTGGCACAGACATTGATTCAGGTTAGTTTTGTTCCTCACATGGAAGTGGGACACCTCAAAACTGTTCAAACACTTGGTTGCCTGAGCCACATTTTAATCATTCACCATGACTGAGTGACCTATTTTTTTTTTCCAAGGCTGCTATAAAATCAGAGATGGAAGCTAGCACCGAATCAAAGCACTGTGGTTCTGTCATACATATTTTTTGGTTTCCATCCAACCTTATTTTAAATATCTCTAGGGATGGGCTTTCATCACTTTTCTTGGAAGATGTTCCTTGTATAAAAATTTTCACTGTCAGAAAGTTTTCTCTCCCATTCAGGGTAAATTTTTTTTCCTTCTTTTTGCTAGTCTAGTTATCTTGTCCTAAACCTGATTAAATAATTCTTCCTGCCTGTTCAGTATTTCTCCTGTCAGATTTTTGTAGTCAATTATTAGTCCCCCCTCAGCCATTACTTAGCAACACCAGACATAATCTTTATCTTTAAACATTTCTCATAACTCACTCCTCCATCACAATCATTATTCTCTCCTCTCTGAATTAATCCATCTGCTCTTTTGAAGGTAACCTTAGTGTCTTAGCGGCATGTTCCTTTGGAAGTAAAACACACTAGTGCATGTATTTATTTTAAATTTTTATTGAAATAATATGGTACCATTACAGACAGTTTTGAAAACAAAGAAAAAAATCAACCTGTTGTCCTAACCCAATGGCTATCATTACTTTTGTCTTTTCCATGATTACGTTTTCAACTATAAATATGTTACCCTACTGAGTGGAAATTATACCTCAGGTGATGTACTTAATTCTTCATGTTCAAGATCCCAGTTGCTACCACAGTGGCCCTGTGAGGCACCTTTATAATCCCCTCATTGAAGATGAGGAATCTAAGGGTCAGAGAATTCAAGTAAGTTGCCTAAAATTTGGCTCGGGAAGCCTTCCTATCCATTATGTTATCCTGCCTATGCTATCTTTTGCCATGTTGTTGTCATAATAATAATGTTAATGGAATGACACTGGATGAAAAAATATTAGGAAATCATTGCCCATCAAAGCTTCTTTAGAGTGTTTTCAATTTTTTTCCTTATTACAAACATCACTGAAATAAAATTTTTGAGCAACACCTATTTTAAATCAGAAGATTGTCTTATTTCACTCCTACATCATACTTTAAAAAATTATTTAAATCAAGGAATCATAAAAGAAAATATTGATAGATTTGATTAAATTAATGTTTAAAAAGTGAATTCTTCCTGGCATAAAATACCATAAATAAGGTGGAAAGACAAATGATACACTGGGAAAAATTATCTGTATAAAATTTGATAGGCAAATAACACTATTCCCAATATTCTAGAAGGTCATTTAAATGAATTTTATTTTATTTATTTACTTATTTTTTATTTACCTATATTTTTGAAATATAAGTCCCTCTGACACCCAGGCTGGAGTGCAGTGGTGAGGCCACAGTTCACTACAGCCTCTGCTTCCCAGGTTCAAGCAATTCTCCTGCCTCAGCCTCCTGAGTATCTGGGATTATAGGTGCCTGCCACTGTGCCCAGCTAATTTTTGTATTTTAAGTAAAAACAGGGTTTCATCATGTTGGCCATGGTTGGCCATGCTGGTCTCGAACTCCTAACTAAACACTTGAACTAATGTCCAACCATCTTAGCAATTAACATAGTTATTAACACACTAATTTGACATTAGTTTTTATTTCTTTAATAGGCAATACCACAAAAAGATGACAATACCCAGTGCAGGCAATACTGTGGAAAAACATATTTTCTCCTATAATGCAGGTGGAATCAAAACTAGATGCAGTGGTTCTAGAAGTTAATTTGCTATACAGGTTGAAGGTTTTGGCTTATCCTCTTTAATGTAGCACTTCCTGTCATAGGGACAGGAAAAAGCCTTAATGTGTGATTCAAAGCAAATTCCTCCAGGAATGCACCCTCTGGAGCCTAATCTGGTGTATTTAGGCAAAATTCAGGTAAAGCTTGGCAAACAAGTATCATACTGCCTGGCTTCTGTGGAGCAGAAATGCCGTCTATTTTGTTGTTATTATTGTAAAGAGGATGGATGTATTGTGATAGATTTTACCCAAGAGGACAGTCCAACTCTGACCCTCCAAAAATTAGGCTTGGAAAACAGGGATGTATTTTGGTCTGTGGAGGAAGGAAAAGTGGCATGCAAATCATCTATCTGCCTCTCACAGAGGAGGTGGGGCAGGCAGCCAAGCACTCAGCTGATGGCGCTCCAGCCCAGAAGGAACCCTGAGGTAGAAGGTGCAGCCTGGGACTGCCATTGCCTTGCATTTTCATTTTCCTAGGTGCCAGAGATGCAACAGAAACAAAACATCCCCAACTCACCCATAGTGGAGCTAACTTGCTAGCAGTAACTCAGAGGTAGATATGAACACAGGGCTGAATTGCCTTTCACAATTGAGCTGGGAAGAGTGGATATGAAAATGTTAAAACAAATAAGAAGCAGGCCATTAGCCTGAGGTTGCCAGGTTTGGGAGTTTTTGTAACTGATGGAAAACAACAACAACCAAAAAAAATAAATAAATAAATAAAATAAAATAAAATCCTGGGCCTTTGCTTGGTTCAACCAGCAGATTGATTTTGATTATCAACCGGGAACCTCCTATCAGCCATATGAAAATAAGGCAAACACCTTGATTGTAGCCAGTGAACTTCCTTCTGTTCAGTCTATAAAAACTCACTGTTCGGGCAGGTGGAGTGGAGCTCTCTGGACTTCTGATTATGGATGCTGCCTGATTCATGAATCATTCTTTGTACAAGTAAACTGTTAGATTTATTTTATCTAAAGTTTTGATTTCAACAAACGAGAATGGGAGATGGTGAAACTGGGCACAGGGTGGGGAAAAAATAAGAAAGAAGTAGAGTGAGAGAGGGCTGGGAGGTACCTTGGACAGAAAAATGTCATGGGAATTTGGGGTCAGATGAATATGACCTGATGGATAGTGTGTGATGTAATTCTTTCCTGCACACTACCAACTCATATTTAAAATCTTCCAAAAATTAAAATTAAATGTTCCCTGAGGTTACATTTCTTGTGGAAAGTGGTGATAGAACCAAGGTCTGCATTTTAATGGCTGGAGAGTGGAAGCAGCCACAAGAGGAGATAGATATCTGGGTAACATCTCCTCCACCTTGCATATGCCTAGAGTGAGTTTAGAAAGAGTTGTTACAATCTTACCTGTTTACCTCTGAGCAGTTAGGAATATTTTTCTTCATAAACTGTTTAGCATTAGCTTTTTAAAAATAATTAGCTTATATTATCTCTGTAGAAAGAAACAACATCTTAAAATTAGGTTTGCAATTTTGTGTTCTATCAATTCAGGTTTCTATGATGGTTCTAATTCTATCTCCTTCCCTGCCCCAGTTGAACATTCAGGTTTTACACTGTTTTTTTGTTTCAGAATAGATTATTTGGTGTGCATGCCACTTTGTTCTGTTACTTTGTTTCCTGCAAGATAATTTTCCTAATTTAACTTTCATGTTAAGTTAAAGTTCACAACATTGCTAATTGCTCAGTAGTATTCAGTGTGGGGCTCCACAACTTTATGATGCATTTGGAAAAAGTACTTTAAAATGTTTTAATCCAGGAAAGTAAAAATGATGATAGAGTGAGCAAGTAAGAGCTATGCTGAAAGGTTATAGGAGATGAGCTCACTTAATCAAAAGATACTAAAAGATCTGTTTAATTCATTGAGTCTCACATTTTAGTCTCCACCTTTAAGAAATTCATCTGAATTTGAAACATTTATTTAACTACTATTTTTACAATGTTTCTCTTTAAAAACTCTTGTTCTTTACCCTTATTTGTGTAATACTAACACTTAAGTATTCAATATTATTAGTTGCCTTGGATACAAAGTTTGTAGTACACATAAATAAATGAATGAATGATGATGCAAATGTCTTTATATCTACAAAAGGCTGATAACCAGATGCTTTTATATTTTAGCTAAACTGGATAGTTTATATTTATTTGTATGTAAATATTTATTATAAATAAACTATGAATATAAACTCTGTGGTTTAGTTTAAATATAAAAGTATCTGATTATCAGCCTTTAAAAATATCTGGTTATTCTCTTAATTATTTAAATATAAACAACCTGGTATTTATAAATAAATAAAAGGAAACTGCTCCAGACTGCAGCCTGAAGTATTTTGCTGTTATATAATGTGGAATACCAACAATAATATTTGTCCCATGTTAGAGTCGGGTTATCATCTCCCTGGTAAGAGTCAGTGTCAGCACGTTCCTCAGAAGCTGCAAACACTCTCCTGTGTGTTGTGGAATACTAGTCTTTCCCTGGACCCCCAGCTCTTGTGTTTGTCTTGTGGAGAAAATTGTTAGGCCTCTGCACCTTTCCTATTTCTCTTTCCACCTTTTTATGCCCTTTCCCCAAATATTTTTATCAATGTACACTTTTAATGTCTGTATTAATTCATTTACTACTGCTGTAAAGAACTGCCTGAGACTGGGTAATTTATAAAGGAAAGAGGTTTAATTGACTCACAGTTCAGCATGGCTGGGGAGGCCTCAGGAAACTTACTATCATGGTAGAAGGTGAAGGGGAAATAAGGTACCTTCTTCACAAGGCTGCAGGAAGGAGAAATGCCAAGTGAAGGGGAAAGAGCCCCTTATAAAACCACTAGATCTCATGAGGACTCATTCAGTACCATGAGAACAGCACAGGGGAAACCACCCCCATGATTCAATTACCTCCACCTGGTCTCTTCCTTGACCAGGTGGAGGTAAGTGAATTATGGGGATTATAGGGATTAAAATTCAAGATGAGAATTGGGTGGGGACACAAAGCCTAACCATATCAATGTCTATGAGAAGGTCATATTCTTGTGTATGTGAAGATAGTTTAGAATTATATACACCTAAAATTAATATTCAGCCTTCATTAAATTAACATTTAGATTTTAATAATAAACTGAGAACAGTCATCTACACATTTTTTCTGATTAAAGAAGTTCAATAAACAACTAAAGTTGATGAAATAAAACTCCCTTCAGCAGAGTCTAACTTACAACTGAGTTACTTCAATTGTCTGAAATATTTAAATTCTTGATGTACCTTTTATTTTAGGATTATGTATTTAAAGCCAATTATTCAATTATTTACTTTAAAGGAAATTGCAAAGCATGTCTGTCAGAATCTCAACATACGGAAGTTGTATTATTGATGCACTAATGCTGAATTTAAAACAGAATATTAATATTTTGGGTTGGTTTATTTAATCAACTATTTACTTCTAAACCTTTCCAAGGTTGGAAATATCTATTAAGACAATAGTTTTATTATTTCATAAAATTTAATATATTATTCCCAAACTGGTGGCATTCCTATCCCAGCAAAATAGGTATATTTACTCAATAGCTAGAGCTTGTCTTTATGGATTTCTTATCTATGTTGGGTAAATAACTACCCCCAACTTAGTGGTATGAAATATATTTTATTATGCTCCCAGATTCTGTTGGTCAAGGATGACAAACTTTGCTCTGCTCTGCTGTAGCACAATGTCTGGGGCCTCATCTCTGAGGACTGAAATGGTTGTAGACAGTAATCACCTGAAGGCTTGTCACTTCTATGTCTGTATCTGACATGGGGTGACTCTCAGGCTGGGTTCAGCTGGCATAGTTGATCAGAGTACCTACACATGGGCCCTTCATGGGGCTTCCTCTGTCAGCATGACAGAGGTGGGCTATCTTGAGGGGAGCAAGAATTCCCAAAAACCTAGGAGCTGCATAGTCTTTCACAACCTAGCTTCAAACATTACATAACATCACTTTGTTTTATTCTATTGGCCAAAACAGTCACAACTGCCCAGATTCAAGGGAAAGGGACATAGACCCACTTCTTGATAGGAGGAATGTCAAAAAATCTGCAGTCGTTTTTCAAAGCTTCCACATTCCGTCAACATTTTTTGAGAGATGTATGAGCCCGTGGTCTGCAGATACTCAAAGCCACCCTTCTCCCACCCAAATGAGAGTATTTAATGGTTGCTTTGAAAATAGCTTCCATGTTTATAACTATTAGAGAGCAATTTCACAATTCTCTAAGTTTAAGTCAATCCATTTTTTTTTCCCATCGACTTTCAAAATGCTGTCTGATTTGGGCAGATAAAATGCAGTAACTTCTCTGATTGCCTCCCCATCGAATTGTACCACACTCATCTATTTCCTCTCTCACTTTTGGTCTTAGCATTAAGGCTATTCTAATAATAGCATTTTTTTCTAGGAAAATAGTTGCTAGAAATTTAATTTTCTCTGATTTCTCCTTTCCCTTTTTATTTCCTCCCTTATATTGTCTTAGATACATATTAATTGACAGCATCATCATCAATATTCCCCAACTTACCTTTAAAAGTCCAGGGCATTTCTTTTGCCCCTTTCTCTTTTCCTTGCATCTTCCTTTTTTCTTGTCATGCTCCCCTTATTGCAAAAACAAAAATCATTCCACATCACATATCCCGCACCTTCATTAAAATGTGTGCTACCAGATGCCTGGACCAATTTTCAGCAGTGATTTCTCCCTGTGACTTCTCTCATTTATTAGAGTGAAATCAGGGAAGTACTTGGGAAGCAAATGGCTGGACTGATGACCTCTGAGTAGCTTTCCTGGCCCTGTGATTCAAGAGTCATGAGGAAGTTGTGTAATACTCAAAAAAGTAAGAACTTACTCTTTCGCAGAGATGTTTATTAAGGAGCAAATTATCTTCATCCCCAAGTAATTTCATTATAGTTCTTAAGAGCATCATTTTTGGGAGAAACAAAGTGAAATTGCAGTTAACTAAGTGCTAGCATCTGTTTGTTTCAAATCTACAAAATATAGTGATTTGTAAAAATTCTCTGCCATGATATGCTGTTTATAAATATCTGTAGCTGTAATCATCATTTGTTAATTAATTCACTCATTTGTTTTTTCAGTAAACATTTATTTAATACTTATGAATTCACCAAACAATGAACTTAGGTAGTGGGTTACAAAGATTAAGTAATTAAAGAAAATTTTTTTGAATTATTTAAAATAAAAAAATATGCTTTATAAATGAAATAGTTTTTGGTGTCACCTTAATATTTGTCAGGTCTTAGGCTTAGTGCTTTGATGCTGAGAGTAAGATAGGAACATCAGTTCAACAAGAGAAACAGACCAGTAGGAAATATATTGTAAGAGATTTATTGTGAGGAATTGTCTTGCATGACTGTGGGCTTTGGCTAGGCAAATCCAAAATTCAAAGGGCACAAAATGGTCAGAAAGGGCAGGCTGGCACTCTTGGGCATGGGTTATGGTCATTGTCCATAGGCAGAATTTATTCTTCTTCAGAGAAGCTTCAGCTTGCTCTTAAGGCCTTGCAACTGATTGAATCAGGTCATCTGGATCATCTAAGGCAATCTCTCTTATTAAAGTCAAGTGATGATGGACTTTAATCACAGCTACAAAACACCTTCATAAGAACACCCAGATTAGTGTTTGATTGAATTGCTGGGAACTGTATCCTAGTCAAACTGACATTAAAACATTTCACCCTTGTCAAGTTGGCACCCATCTACATCTCATGAAATCATGCCTAATCGCCGTGTAATATCATAACGAAGTCATACTTCTGCCTAACGTGACACAACCCTCCTGCTCACAACCTAGAATGCAGTAACCCTTTACGCAGATGGGAATGCAAACTCCTTGGGTGATGTTCACTCTCCTCCTTTGATATCCTGTATATGAAACATTGTGATGTAAATTTAACTGTTATTAATGCATCTTCTGTTAGATGATAAGGAGATGAGAGAGGGAAGGAAAATATTTGGTTAAAATATATACAAATAGGTTTATAACAATATAAGGAAATAATACAACTATTACAATTCTTGTTTCTGCAGCTGATCAGATGGTTGTAGCTGGTTCATGACACTTTCCATATTCCTTTGCCCTCAACAATTATCTCAGCAGGTTGTGGTTCTTTGCCTGGTGCGGTGACTCAGATCTTCAATCCTGAAGGCTCTGGACTATCAGTAATTCCTGTCTGAATTGGGTTGTTGTAGTTTTATGTAGGCTTTCATGACAGGACGTAGCAGCATGGAGAAATGCCCTAAAGGATCTCCTGTGTTGCAGACATGCCCTTCCTTACCTCCATTCTATAGTAGTAACCAATTTCTCCTTCATAATCAGGATCAATCACCTTAGCTAGTACACTGACTCCCTTCTTTGCTTGTTCACTGAAAGGCATAAAGAGCCTATAGTCGTCAGAGACCAGTGTCATTTTCACTTAATAGAATCATTGCCGTATCTCCTGGTGGAAGCATTCCTCCCTTTGGAACAAGACTTCTAGATACCAGAATCTAAAATTGTGGTTACAGGAAGCAAAAATTTTGCAAGTGGATGACTAAGGGTAATAGTGAATGAAGACACTTCCATTTCCACCATTTGGTTACTGGACACATGAATCCTGGCTATGTGAGAAACAACAAGCAGGGAACTTGATCACCTTTTCTTTCCACATGACATCACATAGGTCCACTACATTTATGATATTATGCTAAGTGGACATGGCAAAGAAGAAGAAGTAATGACTTTAGACTAATTGTTAAGACATTTGCATGTCAAAGACTGAGAAAGAAAAATGACACAAACTTGGGGGTCTCTATGACCCCCATGTGGGGCATGTTCAGTGCCCCACTGAACACTGTGTGCAGCATGTTCAGGTATCCCTCCGAAGGTTAAGGATAAGATGTGGTGTCTGGCTCTCACAACCAGTAAAGAGGCACAATAGCCAGCAGACTTTATTGAATTTTGTAGGCAACATAGTCCTCATTTGAGTGTGTTACTCCAACTCATTTACCAAGTCACCTGAAAGGCTGCTATTTTTTAGTGAAGCCCAGAACCAGAGAAGGCTCTGCAATAGGTCCAACTGTTAGGCTACTTGAACCATATTATACAGCAGAACCAGTGGTGCTTGAAGTGTCAGTAAGACATGCAGATGCTGTTTGAAACTTTTTGCAAGTCCCTATAGGTGACTTGTAGTACAGGGTTTTGGAGCAAAGCCCTGTTATCTTCTGCAGGTAACTACTCTTTTAAAAAGAAAACCATTGCCTGTTACTGGGACTTGTAGAAACTAACGTTTAACCGTGGATCACCAAGTTACCATGTACCCTGAGCTACCCCTTATGAACTGTGTTGTCTGATCCTCCAAGCTATAGAACTAGGCATGCATAGCCCAAGGTTGTTGGGATTTTCACTGGAAAACTTTGAGAGTGGTATAATTTATCCCCAGTTCATTAAAAAAGCAGAAGTTGTGGAATGACTTGGCCTTCCCTTAATGCAATTACACAGTTGCCTCCTGTTATAATTCAAGGGGAAAAGATATTTAAAATAGTTGGGGAAAAAATGACATATCTATTTGTCCTTTTATTTAATCGTATGCTTTTATTTTTCTACTGACTTTTTCTTCTGTAGAAACAATTTTCTGGACAACAAAATATTTGTTTAATAATTAAGAGTAGATTCATTTCGTTACTAATTTTAGCTAACCTGATCTCTTACTTTGGAAACTTCATGAGTTTTGTTCATACTTTTGAGATAAGAATACCTTTTGTCCTCTTGTCATGTCCATAAATATGATATATAGTGATTTCTCATAATAAACTGTATGTCCTTTACGCTGGGAAAAGAGTTGACATAGATAATAAGCTATTTATTAGCAGTTTTTCACTGTAAAATTAGGCTGATTTCATTTATTTGGATTTGTGACTATATGTACTCAGATGTATACAAAAAAAGTTGTAATTTGACTTTATAAAATTTTTGGAACTTTTCCACAAGATTTGTTTTAAAATCAGAAATTATACTTCTAAAGATACAAATTTGTAGAGCTGTCTTTTGCTAATGAGACTGGAGAGGGAACTACTATACTTAATAAAATCCTTAATTTTTCCATAGGCTAAACAAATAAAGACCACCTGCTTTCAATCTATTTGCTTTCCAGACAGAACAAATAATGCATCTGAGACAAATTATAGTATTTTTCTGTTTAAATAAAAAAATGGTATTTTCAATAAGTAAAATTAAATTATCTTATTTCAATATATTAAGGTTAACAGAAGAAAATTCATAAGTTGTCAAGTAATTATATAGTCTAAGCATAAATACATAAATTACTATGTAGAATCTATACTAAAAATGCACAATCCATAAAAGATTCCAGGAATTTAAAATTTAAATAAAATAAAAAGCATTATCCTTCATGATAAATTACTAAGAAAAAGTTATAGATACTCTCGTATATAGGATTGCACAATGATGAATTGTTTTAATCTATTTGAGATATCTGAAGTTCTTGATGTGAATTATATAACTTTTCTCTTTGATCAATAATATATTTCATAGATTTAAAAATTAGCAAATAGTAGAAAAACGGAATACTTAGAAAAAAATAACCCTCCAAGATCTATGGCAATTTCAATATCCAGAAATAAACATTTGATATATTTGTCTCCAGTCTTTTCTTTAAATCATATATATATGTTATATGAGATTTATGCTTATACATCCACTTAATATAGAATCATATTTTTTGAATAATTAAACTCATGTTCGGTGTATTCTCATTCTTGCATTTGTTTACAATCACAAACATTTTCTCATGGTGTTGAATACTTAGAAAACATCACTGTAATGCCTACAAAGTATTTTTTTAATGAATACTTCTTTAATTTCTTAGAGCATTCCTCTATAACTAGCATTTATGTCTATTTCTATTTCTGTCCTAAATACATTCTGTTCCAAATTTTATCATAATCATCTCTTGCTTTCTTAAATACTTTTAACACCTTAGTGTACATTTAAAATACTGTAGTTTAGTTCTGCCTGAGTTTTGAACTTAATGTAAGTGATATAATTACTTTGGGCTTGGCTTACTTCATTCACTTTTTCCAGTCATTCATATTGTTGCATGTTACTATGGTGTTTTCTTTGTCTTGGATATATTGTATTTCATGGAACGAAAATGCCATGTTGTATTTATGTGCTTTGGGAGCCTTTCCCCACCCCAGTGTGGGGCTATTACAAACAGAATGTTGTCTGTGTCCTTGTGTCTCTGAGTACATATATACATATTTCTCTTGGCTATGCTCGTAGCCATGTTGAAACTACCAGCCCATGGAGTAGATATATTTTCAACTTTAGTCGATAATTAAAAATTATTCAATGAAGTGGTGACAACAATTGCTGTGTCCATTCATCAGGAGTGGCAGTTTCAGTTGTTCTACATTCTAGCCAATATTTAGTATTGTCAGCCATTACATATGCAGTGTTTATACATCTGTATATCACAAACATGCATAATCATTATAATTTTAATTTGCATTTTCTGATTGCTAATAAGATTTTATGGCTATTTGGGTTTATTTTTGTAAAGTGTTCCTTAAATCTGTCTCATTTTAAATTTTATTTTAAAGTTCTCTTATTTTCTGGGTATAAGACTTTTTTTTTNTTGCCAGTTATAGGTCTTGTAAATTTACATTCCTGGAGAATATTTTATTTGATACATAATTTTAATTTTATTTTATTTTTACTTTTTGTAGAGACGGGGTTTTGCTTTGTTGCCCAGACTGGTCTCAAGCTCCTGGTTTGAAGTGATCCTCTCACTTCAACCTCCCAAAATGCTGAGATTACAGATATGAGACACTGTGCTCAGCTGAGTTGATATATGATTTGAAGTTGTAGTTATTTTATTTCATCATCTTGAATCTATTTTTATAGCTTATCTTTTGATAAGTCAATTTGATTTTTTGAAAGTAAGGTATTTTTCTCTCTGGTTATATTGCCTAACTGCTTCTTAATCTGATATGTCCAAGTGTACTTTTCTTCTCATTTATCCATCTTTGCATTTGATGGGATCTTTGAATCTGTGGGTTAAGGTCTTTCTAAATTTTGGAAAACTCTTAGCTTCTGTTTCCTCAAACACTGTTTCTGTGGCAGTTTCTCCCCTCTTTTTCTGAAATGCCAATCACCTGGCTCTTAAACCTCTTCCTGTATACTTTGTGTCTCTTACTCTTTCTTCTGTGTTTTTCATCCTTTTGTCTTTCAGAGTTTTATTCTTAATAATTTATTCTGGGTTCTTTATCTCTTAAACTGTTTTTAATATCCCATTTGTTAATTCTGGTTTTTCTTTTTCAAATTTCTGCTTATTTTTTCTATCTGCAAAGTCACTTTTCATAGCTTCCAGTTCTCTGTTAAAATGTTTATTCTTGAATAGTACACAGATACCCTAATATATGAAAAAGAGGATCATGTTTATTTTGGCTTATTGCCTCATAAGCCTGGTTATTTTTATGATCAAACATTGTATTTGAAAATGGAATGATTTGATAAGTAAGATGATGTTATCTTCCTCCAGAGAGGATTTTCCTTTATTGATTCCAGGTTCAGGGGACACTAGTAATCTCGGATCATATTAATCCAATTATAGGAATTGAAAATTCCTCAGGAAATCTTAAACTCTTAAGATTCTTTAATTCTTACTTCAAAAAAGACTTTACTGGGTTTGACTCCAAGCTCGGTCATTTAATTTGCTTCATAACTCTGTATTTTAACAGATTGCTTAATCACTCAAAGTCCTGAGAAAAATTAAATATATCTACCTTATAAGATTAGAAAAAATATGGATATCACCTAGTATTTAGTTTAGATTCAATAAATAAAAAGTTTTATTTCATAATCTAAAGTAGACACAAACAGAAGTGTGTAATACTATAGAGAAGTTACTGAGTGCCAGACAGTTTTCTAGAGGCCCAGGAAGCTCAGGTGAAGTCCATGGGAGGATTGGTTTACCTCTGGCTCATCCTTACTTCACAGTGTAGCCTTTTGGGTTCCCGACCCAGTGAATAGTGAATCTGCAAGCCTTTATCTTCAGTTGGGCCAATACTTCAACTCTCAGTCCTCTAGCCCAACAGGGCTGTCAAAAAGT
Organism: Cebus imitator; assembly: GCF_001604975.1. Taxonomy (NCBI): domain Eukaryota; kingdom Metazoa; phylum Chordata; class Mammalia; order Primates; family Cebidae; genus Cebus; species Cebus imitator. Next base: position 876,274 of record NW_016107513.1, on the reverse strand, counting down.
ACCACTCAGCCTTTCAGCAGCCTGGTCTAATCAGCAAATGACCCCTAAAAACATGGACATACATGCTAAGATTACATCTCTAAATTTCAGTCTCATGCTGGATATTATCCCAGTACTTCTTCAGTACTTTTAAAAGTTTTCCACCACGAATTCAAGCATTTTTCTTAAAAAAAAAAAAAAAAGTCCAGCTTTTCTCATGTTTCTTGGCAAAAGGATTGGTTCAAGTAATCTAGTCCCTTATGAACAAAAGAAGAAACGTTCTAACTGATTTTTAAAACCTTGGCTATTTAAGAATTTGATCCATCCAATTTAATCCCTGGTGATTTATTTATCTTAAAGACAATCTATATTATCAAATATATTTTTCATATATTTCTTCATATTGCATATTTCTTTCTAAAGAACCCAGAAGAAATTATTAAGAATAAAACTCTGAAAGAAAAAAGGATGAAAAACACAGAAGAAAGAGTAAGAGACACAAAATACACAGCAAGGTGGTGTAAGAGCCAGGTGATTGGCATTTCAGAAAAAGAGGAGAGAAACTGCCACAGAAACAATGTTTGAAGAAATAGAAGCTGAGAGTTTTCCAAAATTTAGAAAGACCTTAACCCACAGATTCAAAGATCCCATCAAATGCAAAGATGGATAAATAAGAAGAAAAGTATACTTGGACATATCATACTAGATCCAAAAGCAGTTAGTATTGGCAGTTCATATAACAGTTAAACACAAAAATCTCTACGGGGGATTGTCTAGATTCAAATTCCAGCTCCACTGCTTACTAATTGTGTGACATTGGGTATTTCACTTAATAGTATTGTGTTTTCAGTTTTCTGTAAAATGCAGAAAATGCTAACAATATTGTCTATACCAGGGGGTTGTTGGTGGGTTTAAGTGAGTAAAATATGTGAAGGCCCCTAGAAAACTGCCTGCCACTCAGTGACTTCTCTGTAGTATTACATGCTTCTACTTTTGTCTACTTTAGATTATGATATAAATTTTTTTATTCCTTGAATGTAAGCAAAATATTCGGTGATTTCCATATTTTTTCTAATCTTATAAGGTAGACATATTTATTTTCTTGGGGTTTTGAGTGATCAAGCAATCTGTCAAAATACAGAGGTATAACGCAAATTAAGTGACAGAGCTGGGAGTCAAACCCAGTAAAGTCTTTCTGCAAAGTAAGAATACAAAAGTTTCCAAAAATTTAGAAAAAGTCTCATTGCTCTGTAGCCATGGTAATAAGTAGCCACCAGAATGTATTTTAAACCTGTTCAATTATTCAGTGACAACTCACTTCGGTAAACATGCTTTTACAAGCCAACCAATCCACCAATTAGGATCAATCTCTTGCTTCTTTAACTTTGTATTACAGATTTTTGAAAACCTTGGTGTATTAGTTCATTTACACACTGCTGATAAAGACATACCCACGACTGGGAAGAATGAAAACGTTAATTGGACTTACGGTTCCACATGACTGGGGAGGCCTCAGAATCATGGTTGGGGGCAAAAGACTGCTTACATGGTGGCAGCAAGAGAAAAATGAGGAAGAAGCAAAGCAGAAACCCCTGATAAACCCATCAGATATCATGAAACTTATTAACAATCATGACAATAATGGGAAAGACTGGCCCCATGATTCAATTACCTCCCCTGGGTCCCTCCCACAACATGTGGGAATTCTGGGAGTTACAATTCAAGTTGAGATTTGGATGGGGACACAGCCAAACCATATCACGTGGTTGTTTGTTGAGTATTTGATTCATCCAAATTGATCCCTGGTGATTTATTTATCTTAAAGGCAATCTATATATCATATATAGGAATCACATATTTCTTCATTGTATATTAGATTGACAGTTTTGTATAATGGTTAAACAAAAAATTCTGTAATTTAGTAGAATAAATGCATCTCTACTAAACACACCACTGAGCGCTAATCAGTCAACAACAGTCTTACTTGAGTAACCACACTTCTACTTTGTCTATCCACTTACACCTATGAAAGTCCACGTGCCCCAAAATTCCATGGTCCTCTTAAACCCAAATAAGATCAGCACTTATCTCTGCTCAGACTGACCGGACCTGATAATTACTGTTCTCTCTTAATATAGTAATCCATAAATTCAGCTTTATCTTTTTATTTCAAATATTGTATGGTGATCTCATCTTTAACAATTCTGAAGTTACCATGGACATAATTTTGAATACCTTTGCCTGGGAACATCTCAGTGGATCCTCAGATCACAAGTATATTCATTGGACCCCTTCTGACAAAATCTCTTCAGATCTGCTGGTTCGAAGTCAAACAATGATCTGAGCTCTCTGACTAGTTTTATTAAGCTCTCATTGCTAAATTAATTTTGTTATCATAGGGTTTAAGCCAAGTAGATCTCGGTATAAGGTAAGGAATTAGGCCTATTATTATTATTATTATTATTATGCTTTAGTTCTGGGGTAAATGTGCAGAATGGGCAGGTTTGTTACATAGATATACATGTGCCATGGTGGTTTGCTGCACCCATCAACCCATCATCTACATTAAGTATTTCTCCTAATGCTTTTCCTCCCCCAATCTCCTACCCTCAACAGGTCCCAGTGTAGGATGCTCCCCTAATGCTATTTCTCCCCCAACCCCATACCTCCCAACAGGTCCCAGTGTGGGATGTTCGCCTCCCTGTGTCCATGTGTTCTCATTGTCCAGCTCCCACTTATGAGTGAGAACATGCAGTGTTTGCTTTTCTGTTCCTGTGTTAGTTTGTTGAGAATGATGATTTCCAGCTTCATCCATGTCCATGCAAAGGAAATGAGCCCATTATTTTTTATGGCTGCATAGTACTCCATGGTGTATATGTGCCACATTTTCTTTATGTTGTCTATTATTGATGGGCATTTGGGTTGATTGCAAGTCTTTGCTATTGTGAACAGTGCTGCAATAAACATACGTATGCACGTGTCTTTATAGCAGAATAATTTATGATCTTTGGGGTACATACCCAGTAATGGGATTGCTGGGTCAAATGCTATTTCTGGTTCTAGATCCTTGAGGAATCACCACACTGTCTTTCACAATGGTTGAACTAATTTACACTCCCATCAACAGTGTAAAAGCTTTCCTATTTCTCCACACCCTCTCCAGCATGTTGTTTCCTGACTTTTTAATGATCATCATTCTAACTGGCATGAGATGGTACCTCAATAAATGTTGGGAAAACTGGCTAGCCGCATGCAGAAAACTGAAATTGGACCTCTTCCTTACATGTTATACAAAAATTAATTCAATATGGCTTAAAGACTTAAAAGTAAGACCTAAAACCATAAAAACCCTAGGAGAAAACCTAGGCAATACCATTCAGGACATAGGCATGGACAAAGACTTCATGACTAAAACACCAAAAGCAATGGGAACAAAAGCCAAAATTGAGAAATGGGATTTAGTTAAACTAAAGAGCTTCTGCACAGAAAAAGAAACTATCATCAGAGTGAACCTACAGAATGGTAGAAAATTTTTTGCAATCCATCCATCTGAAAAAGGGCTAATATCCAGAATCTACAAAGAACTTAAACAAATTTACAATAAAAAAATAAATAACCCCATTAATACATGTGTATTGTATGGATATGAACAGGATGGATATGAAGAGACACTTAGCAAAAGAAGACATTTGTGCGACCAAGAAACATATTTTAAAAATCTCATCATCACTGGTCATTAGAGAAATGCAAATCAAGACCTATTTTTTAAAATTCAGTCATTTAAACTTTTTGATTTGGAAACGTACCATTTGATAATTAAATTTATCTCTTTGTATAAGTTTAACAGACCTTTTGCTTTGGAGGTATACCATTTTACAAATATATTTTCCACTAAATATATGTGGCTTGCTTTGCTTTTGTCTATATGTGCAAAATCTTGTTTCATTCTCAATTGCCTTTATTTTTTCTGTTGAATATATGTATATGGTAAGACTTAGGCATAGGTCTGATAAGTAGTCAATCCAATCCAAGTAGGTCCCGAGGTCCTGGAGTTACAGATCCATTAAAACAGATCCAAGCAAAAACAAAAACAAAAACAAAAATTGTGCAAAAGAAAGTGACCATATGGCCCAATTGTAGGACACAGTGAGTTACAGAGTTTCCTTGGCTGGGAATGAAGCAGAAAAAATGAGTGCTATCACCATCCAACCCAGCACTGCAGCAACACGTTTATAATGCAAGGTAAACAGAAGGGAGTCATAGCCTTAAGGACTGGGTCATCCTGGCTATGAAAGAGGCTTGGTCTAATGAAGGGGACTTAACAGGAAGGACGACCTCCCAGAGTTTGATCAAAGAAGTGCAAGGACTTCTCTGAGACTTAGGAATAGGGTGAGCCATCTATGCTTGGGCTTTTGCAGTATCTGATTAAGCAATTTGTACTGTTGAGATAAAAAGCAAATTGCTACAAAAATAGTGTGGCCCTTTACTGTCTTTGTTGAGTCCTATAGTGGAATAAGACATATTTCACATAGGAGGTGGGAGAAGCCATCACAGATTTAAGAGGAACCAGGAAAGCCAAGGACAGAGTACAGAGTACACTTGGTAACCAGACAAGAACTAACAAAGGGGAAAAAGAAAACCCCACAGATGGGAGAAAAGAGGGAAAGTGACTGATAAGAGTCACATGTAAATTAACCTGGTGTGATTTATTGGGAGTAGGAGCACCCCAAGAAAAAACTATACAACCAAATGCTGTATTAGTAGCCTTATGGAGGGAACTATAGCCTGATCAGCAGTTTCATCCCATTCTTCTGCCCTTCTGGCAGAAGAGAAAAACAACTCAACCCTCCCCCATCTAACGTCTTAGCCTATTAAGGGAGGATCCCACCTCAGATCTGAGATTAGGAGTGAGGCCAAAGTCAATTCTGTGTTCAAGCCATAGGGGGTGACCAGAGGCCCCATACTGAACTCACCATTTACTAGTTCCTCCAGAATAAGGAGAAGACTGTTGCCTTAGTAGATACTGGGGCAGAATGTACTTTAATCCATGGAAATCCAAAGACACCCTGGTCAATTGACTGCCATTGATGGCTACGCATGTAAACAATCTGAGTAAAAAGGATTTTAATACATCTAGGAATTGGAAAAACTCCCTCTGTCCTGTGTAGGGAGAATTCAGATTGAAGGTGCCTACAGTAAAGGCTATCTTCAGGAGGAGTGGCAAAATGAGACCCCCATATAACTCCCTGACCCTAAGCAGGTCGTAAATGCTAAATAAACAAATTGCCTTGTGGGCAGAGGTATATTAAAATAAATACAGCTATTGAGGAACTGGCAAAGGTGTATATTATCTGACTAGCTCAAAGTCAGTTTAACAGTCCCATCTGGCCTGAATACAAAGCAGACAGTATGTAGCAGACGACTGTGGATTACTGGGAATTGAACAAGGTAACCCTAGCCATATATGCTTCAGTTCCTAATGTTACTCAGGTAGTCAGCTATATAGTGTCCCTGCTGGGGACATATCACATTGTCTTATATTTTGCTAATGCCTTTTTCAGCATTTCTCTCTCCAAACGATCACAAGACCAATTTGCTTTTCTGGCAAGGTTACCAGTGGGTTTTTCAACTGTTGCCCCAGGGCTATATTTACAGTCCTACCCTTTGTCCCAGAATGGTGGTGGAGACTTGTCTGTTCTCATTCCCATCTTTTATCTCTTTTTTTAATTTTAAAATTTTATTTCAATAGTTTTGGGGGAACAGGTGGTTGTTATTACATAGATAAGTTCTTTAGTGGTGATTTCTGAGATTTTGGTGCACCCATCACTCGAGCAAGGTACACTGTATCCAATTTGTAGTCTTCTATCCCTAACCCCCCTCCCACACTTCCCTGAGTCCCCAGAGTCCATCATATTATTCTTATGCCTTTGCATCCTTATAGCTTAGCTCCCAGTTATAAGTGAGAACATATGACAGTTGGTTTTCCATTCCTGAGTGACTTCACTTAGAATAATGGCCTCTGTTCCATTTTATAGCTGAGTAGTATTCCATGGCATATGTATACCACATTTTCTTTATCCACTGGTTGGTTGATGGGCATTTAGGGTGGTTTCATATTTTTGTAATTGCAAACTGTGCTGCTATAAAAAATGCATATGTATGTGTCTTTTTTATATACTAACACTTCTTTTGGATAGCAGTGGGATTGCTGGATTGAATGTGTATTCTGCAGTTGTTGGGTAAAATGTTCTATAAATATCTGTTAAGTCTATTTTTTTTAGAGTATAGTGTAAACCCATTGTTTCTTTGTTGACTTTCTGATGGTGCTGTCAGTGGAGTATTGAAGTCTGACATTGTTATTGCATTGCTGTCTATCTCATTTCTTAGGTCTAGCTGTAATAGTTTTATAAATTTGGGAACTTCAGTGTTAGGTGCATATATATTCAGGATTGTAACATCATCCTGTTGGACTAATCTTTTTTATTATTATACACTATCTTTGTTTTTTTGTTTTGTTTTGTTTTTTTTTACTGTTGTTGCTTTAATGTCGTTTTTGTCTGACATAAGAATAGTTGCTTCTGCTCACTTTTTGATTTCCATTTACATGAAATAACTTTTTCCACCCCTTTACTATAAGTTTATTTGGATTAGGTATCAGGTGAGTCTCTTGAAGATAGCAGATACTTGGTTGGTAGATATTTGTGCATTCTGCCAGTCTGTATCTTTCAAGTGGAGGGTTTAGGCCACTAATATTCAATGTTAGTATTGAGATGTAAAGTACTGTTCTATTTATCACGTTAATTGTTCCCTAAATACCTTGCTTTTTTCATTGTGTTATAGGCCCTGTGGGATTTGTGATTTAAGGAGGTTCTATTTTGGTGTAGTTTAAGGTTTTGTTTCAAGATTTAGAACCCCGGTTAGGATTTCTTATAGTTTGGTAATGGCAAATTCTCTCAGCATTTGTTTGTCTGAAAAAGACTTTATCTCTCCTTCATTTATGAATCTTAGTTTTCCTGAATATGAAATTCTTAGCTGACAATTATTTTGTTTAAGGTGGCTAAAGATACAACCCAAATCCCTTCTGACTTGTAAGTTTTCTCCTGAGAAATCTGCTGTTAATCTGATAGGTTTTCTTTTATTGGTTACTTGATCTTTTTTTCTTATAGCTCTTAAGATTCTTTTCTTTGTCTTGACTTTAGATAACCTGAAGACTATGTGCCTTGGTAATAATCTTTTTGCAATGAATTTTTTTGGAGTTCTTTAAGCGTCTTGTATTTGGATATCTAGATCTCTAGCAAGGCCAGGGAAGTTTTTCTTGATTATTCTCTCAAATAAGTTTTCCAAATTTTAGATTTCTCTTCTTCCTAAGGAACACCAATTATTCTTATTTGTGGCCATTTTGGCTATATTTCTTGGAGACTTTATTCATTTTTTTAAATTCTTTTTTTTCTTTGTCTTTGTTTGATTGGGTTTTAAAAAGCCTTGTCTTTGAGCTTTGAAGTTCTTTTTTTTACTTAGTCTAGTCTATTGTTGAAACTTTCCAGTGCATTTTGTAATTCTCTAAGTGTGTCTTTTATTTCCAGAAGCTGTGATGCTTTTTCTTTATGATATCTATTTCTTTGGAAAATTTTTCATCTGTATCATGTATTTTCAAAAAATTTCTTTAAGCTGGTTTTCACCTTTCTCTGTTACCTCCTTAAGTAGCTTAAAAATCAACTTTCTGAATTCTTTATCTGGCAATTCAGAGATTTCTTCTTGGTTTGGATCCATTGCTGGGGAGCTAGTGTGACATTTTGGAGTTATCACAGAACCCTGTTTTGTCATATTACCAGAATTACTTTTCTGGTTTTTACTCATTTGGATAAACGATTTCTTCCATTTGTTCTTGAATTTAGTTTTGATTGAACTGTGTTAAGAATTTTTTTCCCTCCTTTTAGGGATTGGACTTTAATGTATATTACAGTCTAATTTGATTCTTGGTGCTTGTAGGAGTGAAGACTCTCTATGAGTTCCTTAGTTATAGTATTTGTGCACTGGCTTTCCTCAGTGCTGCTTATAGCAGTTATGTTCTTGTGTGTGGGTGAGTTCACTGTCTCCTATGGAGTTGGAATGGCAGGAATCTCTTGATGCTTATCTCATCTCATTCTCTCTTAGTGTACACTTTATTTATTTAGTTGTCCCCCAGTATTTTATTTACTGTATAGATGATTCAGGCTTCATGTTGATAGAGGAGGTATCCCTGGGTAGGCACCAGCTGTAGCTAAGTGGGTAGATGTAATACCCAACAGTGGGCCCAGGTCCTAGCCTTGATGAGGCTCAATTATATGTGCTGGGTTTTATCAGGGTGAAGAGTGGGACCTACCTCAGCTCCCCTGCTAGCTCACCTGATAGTCTCACTCCTATACCAGTGTTTTGGCGATTCAGATCAGACAGACACCTCTTTCATCTATGGAATTGTTGAGTTTCAAGTAGGAAGGAATTGTGACTCTGCCTCTTGTACAGGCCTGAATCTGGTAAGTGTGCCTCCTGTGAGGCTTTGCTTCCCCTGAAGCCTGTCTATAGGTGCATCTATGCTGTATTTCTGTGGGGGGAGCCCCAGCTGTGTCTGCAGTAGAGTGCCATGGGGGAACAAGGACCTCTTCTCCAAGGCCCTTCACATTCACAGAGGCTGCATGCCTGTTGGGGTAGAAGTACAGACATTTCCTCTGTGCCTAGCACTGCAATTATGCCTCTGCTGTGAGAAACTTCCCACCAGAAGAAAGATCTGGGACTCAAGGCCTGGTGGGATAATCCCTTGATGTGGTACTCTCCCCTTTCCACAAGGAATAGGGTTTCCTGAGAGCCGGACCACAGTGATTGTTTTGCTTTTTTGGGTCTAGTCACCCAATGGGGCTACCAGGTTCTAGGGAATGTCTGCAAACCATCCAGTGATGTGACCAGTCTTCAGGTCTCTGAGCTGTGGATTACAGCATTTGCTCTGATGGAGGTGGCAGGGGAGTGATGTAGACTTTGTGAAGTTCCTTGGTTGTAGATAGGCCTAATGTGCTGGCTTTCTCGAATGCTGGTTTTACCAGTAGTGAAGTTGTCAGGACCTTTGGTTAGCCAAGGTGTTGTAGGCAGTGGAGTTAGCTGTTGTCTTCTCCTTCCTGGGAGTAGGATTATTCTGCCAGGAGTTGCTGTAATGGCCTGAGCTGGTTGGCCTTCAGCCAGGTGGTGGTGCTTGTAAGAGAGCATCAGCTCTGGTAGCAGCAGTGGGATTTGAGCTTGCCCTAAGTTGGCCAGGTAAAGTAGTCTGTTTTTTCAGGCAATGGGTGGGGCGATAAAGCTCCCAAGAGTTTATGTCTTCTGTATTAAGTTATCAAGGTGGGTAAAGAAATATCAAGTGGGGGCTGGGTGAGGTGGGTCTGAGTTTGGACTCTCCTTGGATGGTGCTGGCTGTGGCCACTGCAGGAGATTAGAAGGTGGATCTCAATCCAAAGGGGCTACATTCCAGAGGGGAGTATGACTGCCCCTGCTGTACAGTACAGTTCACAAGAGGAGTGGGGGATAGCCAATAGTGAAAGTCCTCGCCCAGCTTTCAGGCCATTGGTGAGGCCAGTCTCACTCCCACAGTGCCCCACTATCAGCACCAAGTTTAGCTCCAGGCAGCCTGTGCATAGAACTCAGACCTGCCCCATGCCATAAGCTTCCCCACTGAGAAAGCAAACATGGCTTTCAGGCCTTGCCCCTCCGTACCTGCCTGCCAATCCAGGTGCCCAGTTCCTGTGCTTGTTATCTGCAACACCCTTCTTGCTTCCCTGTGTCCCTTTCCTGAGTTTGGTGCCTTCCGCATGGGCACCTGTGAGACAGTTAGGAATGGCTTCCCCGGGCTTAAACTGGAGACTGGGAATGCCTATAAGGCTCTTCACACTGCTGCTTCTACTTTTATATGTCATGCCACTCCCTAAATCCATTCCAGCTCTAGGTAGGGTTAAAGCTTTCTCTCGTGTCTGGATTTTCAGATTCCCAGTGGGGATGTGTTTGAAGGCAGGCTCTCCCCTTCTTGCATTCTGGGAACTCACAGTTTTTCACCTGTCTCACAGTTTGCTGTGGCATATCACTTCTTTCAAAGAATCTGTGGATGTTTTCAATTTTTCTGGTAAGTTCCTGCAGTGATTCCTGTATCAAAAGTTCACAGTGTGAATCACCAGACACTTTTCTGTCCTTGCAAGTAGGAGAGACACACTAGCACTGGCTCCTATCTGCCATCTCAAAAGGAAAACAACAAAAAACAAAACAAAGCAAAAAAACTGTCTTTTCTTTCTTGGTTTTATTGTGTTGGTAGCATTATGTCAATGTCTGAAGATTTTAATGTAATACAGGCAGTCTTCTTGCATTGTGTGCTCATTTGTAGGAATAGGGATGGGCAATTGACCCATAGAAGATCCAGGGCACAGGGCCCACAGTGAAGTTTTTAGGGGTTAGGTGTTCAAGTAAAACTTATTTGCTACCTGGTATAGTAATTGAAAACGTCTGACAATTTCCAACTTTGAAATGGTAAAAGGAATCCAAATATTTATGGGTCTTTCGGTCTATTGGAGAGCATTCATTCCACACCTTTCCCAGTGTTTGAGAACACTCTATGTGTTTGTTAGAGAAAGGGCAGTGCCTTGGGTCTGAGAAGCACCTCAACAGGATGCTTTAAACAGGCTTCCTGTGCTGGTACAGCAGGCACAGGCCTTAGATGCCCTTTAGAGGGTATAGCTAGGACTTTCAGTGTTACTGCTATTCCTGAAGCTGTGAGTTGGGACTTGCAGCAGTCACACTATGGTAAAGCAGTCTCTTTAGGACTTTGGTCACAATTATGGAAAGGAGCCGAAACCAGATACTCTCCCACTGAACAAGGCCTAGCAGCAGGTGGGATGCAATACAATGCTTTACAGCAGGTGGGATGTGAACAAAAACTCTTTTGATGACTATGAGAATGGGTCTGTCAGTCAGGAGATGAATAGAAAGATTGTTTAAATGACCCACCTCCACTGTAGCCCAAATACGTGCCTTGAATAAACGGCATGCCTATTTGCAACAATGAAGTGTTCTGTCAACCAGTTCTGTAAGCCCAGAACTGCATGCTGTATTGGGCCTTGTTACATATGAACAGCCAAAGGACATCCTGTTACCTCCTTTTACCTCAATGACTGACACAGTATGAGAAGGAGTGCCACCCATCCAGGGTGATGTTTGGTATACAGGTGGCTCTAGCAGGGAAACCTCTGTATTTGGACTGCTGTTGCTATACAACTACAAATGGGTACAATTTGGAATGAAACAGATGAACATCAGAATATTCAGTGGGCTGAGTTGAGAGCTGCCTGGTTAATAATCACACAGGAGCCCTGGCCCTTGATTCTTTGCACTAATAGCTGGGCTGTATTCAAAGGCCTCACTATGTGGCTAGCTCAATGGGAACAAAAAAAGTGCATGATTTTGCACAAACCGTATGGGGCATGAACATGAGGCAAGACATATGGGAGAAACTGCAACACCCTGCGGCTGATTTAACTGCATTCATGTGGTCGCACGCTAAAAAGACTCGGTTCCAGGAAATATAGAAGCTGACACTCTTAACAAAAATTAGAAGCATCATGCTGGCTCAGGTTGCTGAACTTGTGACCTGGGTACAAAACAAAAGTGGCCATAGAAATGCAAGGGTAGGCTAGGAGATAGCCATGGGGGCAGGATTGAGCTAGAAGATAGTACCTCCCAGCAGCTGCTGCAAACGGTTTACCTTGTTCTCTATTGTGACCATGGTATAGCCCATATCAAGCAGGACACATTTACAGGGCTGTTCTCCCTGTAGCCAATTGGCAATTAGATTATATAGGACCTCTCCCTGTAAGGAAGGAAACATGTGTTAACTCATGTGGACACTGCTACTAGACTGCTGTAAGATTTTCCTGCTAAGCAAACTAATCAAGTCAGTACTATTAAAGGGTTAGAAGCTCTAGTACTATGTATGGATATCCCCAGTGCATTGACAGTGACTGAGGGACCCACTTTGCTGGACATAATGTCTATGCCACACAATACAGCAAGACACTTTCATTTCCCATATAACCCTCAAGCAGCATGGTTAATTGAAAGGAAAAATGTTCTGTTGAAAGCACAGATTCAGTTTACTGGGGAAGTAAACTGAATGGATGTCTGTTGTCCGAGTGGATGACTGTTTTATCTACAGTCCTTATTTCTTTAAGTCAGCCAAAGAGATGTCTGCCTCATATGATTGGTTGGGACAACCTTTCTCCAAGCCTACCATGGTTTACATATGGATAACTGAGACAACTTCTTTGCTCCCGGACCTGTTTGACAACCTGTGTGTTTTATGTATGAAGGCAGCAACAAACATGCTACCAGGGAAGGGGATGCCCTACTAGGGCTTAACGTGGTAACTACCCCACACTGGTTAAGTTATTCCTGCCAGAGAGTGGGAAACATCCTGAGCAGTTAGACTCATCTCCATTGAGCCTGTTGAATACTGGACCCATGATCACCTGCTATAAGTGGTCAAGAGGAGCATGTCTAGACAGTGGAATGTTGGTGGGCTCTCTAGTATATTATACTTTCAGACAAATTACTTTGACAACCACTGCTGACAACTCCTGGGCAACATATATGGTATATGGCCCCTTTATAAAAGCCAAGAGCTGTCCCTTTAGTAACTGCTCTACACGAAATCAACCAGAATATGTTCAGAGATGGAGAAGATCTTACTTTGCAAGTACACTAAATTTCCTTCTTATCTCTTTTCATCCATAGTTGTTATATTAGGCCATTACTGTAACCAGATGTTGCTTATGAAGCAACTTTTTTTTTATATTCCTGATGAATCAGATAATATCACTAAATTAATGACTGATATAAAAACACAAATAACCAATCTCTCAGACCAAATCCCCACTTTGAATGATTGGCTTTGTATCTGGTTTGGGTCCTGGGGCACCTCGTAACAGAAGCTGCCTCTTGGTTTAACAATTATACTCATGTGTTGTTAATGTTCTGTTTTTGCCTTCACTGTTGTGCTATCTGCCTCCAATGGAGTCAAAGCACTGTTGCTGAAGCTATACAATATCAAATGTCTTCCCTTTAGGCCCAGAAACTATCATAGAAGAGGTGGACACTGGAGATTGTAAAGGCTGATTTTGAGGGAGTGTAGACAAAGAGCCTGCTGCATGGCAAGGGTGATGCTTTCTTGAAGCAAAACTGCCATGAAGGACCCATGCTTGACTCGTGCATATCCCAAGGTGTTCTACAGCAAGGTCTTAAGATGTCAGTAGCACAGATAACCCTTCATAAAGATGCTTATCTAACCTCATCAGTAGTCACAAATTTTGGCAAGAAATCTGAGATGTGACTAGTTGTACATATTTTACTCTAAAAGCTTGCTACCTGGTTATTTGTGTTTTCTGGAGGGCGAATGCAGAGATCCACTGTCTTGTGGAACCTAGAGATATAACTTCAGTTCATAAGTCCCTATCAAATGTTTTCTTTCTAAGAGGCTATATTTGTCAGCCTCCTTCTTCAGCCTCTTAGTTACACTGGCCTTTGGGGCTAGGTTTGTATAGACCTGTTCACTTTGGAACAACAATTACAGGCATCAACTAAATTAGTGAAAGTACCTTCAGACCCTATACTAAGCCTACGAATCTAAAGCAACCACAGTTGGGAAACCACCTAACATTTTTCTACTAGTTGATTAATGAATCATGAATTATTGTTACCGTCTTCTTGTATGTCCACTGGTATAACACTGTTAATCCAGACTCCATAACCTTTATTGAGTAAAAGGGAGGCCATCGTTATGCTTCCTTAATTCAAGAAGTATCCATACCCGGGGCAGAATTTTTGGATACACCAATACCAAATGCTGACTTAATGTGGTTTGTTGATTGGTCTTATATTTTTAATATAAAAAAGGACAATATCAGGCTTGATTTTTAAACAGTCTAGTTTTCTTTTAAAATCTCTTTCCTTACCAGAAGCCAGCTTGCTCAAATGGCTGATCTGCACAGCCCTCTCTATGGCATATGAAATTACTAAAATAGAAGAGTAAATATAAAACTACTAGCTGGTCTATTTTAAAATAATCCCTTTATTTAAAATGCTGAGGAAAAATATTAGTTTTAAAAAATTTCTTAGGTATATTTCCATAATAAACAATGAATACATTAGTGAATAGATGCCATGACAATACCCTAAAATGATGGCTGTCAACGAGTAGATACCCATTATCAGAAATGTTCTAAAGTTAGATTATGGTAATAGTTGCACACCTCAACTAATTTTCTTAAAGTTATTGAATTGTGTACTTAAAATAGGTGAATTTCATATAAATTAAACCTTAAGCTGTTTAAAAAAAGTAGAGATAGAAAAAAAGGTACTATAAAAACTAGTGTACTATATTCTAGATCTTATAAACTACTTTAAACATACTATTAAAATAAATGATAAATGCGTAATATAGAAATTCTCTTAAAATACTACAGAAATATCTTAACAACCATCATTCTAAACAAGCTGTTATGTGGGCCAACCCTATACAAAGCATCATGTAAATCAACAACAAAAATAAAAACAAGTCCCTTAAGAAGTTCAAGGCTCATATTATAAATTCACAGAATATAGCCTGCCAAAGATAAGCTCTAGAAGCGATTAGATTTTAATCATCACCTGATAGCGTCAAATGAAATTTCAAATATATGCTTGAAAAAAATCTTCCATGAAACAAGACATCACATAGGGACAAACTTGCCACAATATTAAGCCCCGATTGGGGCACTTTTGAAGGATAGCACAGAACATAGCCAGTTCTTGCTACATCTGTAGCTAAGATAATCCGGAAACGCTGTGGAGGTAGAGCATGGACTAGCTTCATGCCTGAAAGACCTTTTGGTTACCTCCAAATAGATTTCATGGGGTTTCCTTCCTCCATGGATTATGCATATGGAAATTGAAACGGTAGATTTGTTCTTCTGGATGCATTTAAAAATTTTCTTCTGTTGAAAAACCACAACACTCACAATGACTAAAGTGCTATCCTGTTTCATAATTAAGACTTTCCGACTTACTGATCCAGTTACATGGGCCCATCCAACTGAAACAGTTATCCATGCATTTAAGTTATGCCAGGCTTTGCCCCTTACTCAGAAATCTACCTGTTTTCATGACTCCAAATCTTCTGAAAAATGATAAGACATTTAACATATCTGCAAAGTTACAGCCATTAGTGATCCTCAGCAAATGTTGTCCAGAGCTCTCCAGAGGTAGATGATCTGAGAGGTTGATAGCTGACATACGAACCTTGGAGCAAGCTGATGGTTATTATGAAGTAGAAAGCTTCTCCTCGTGGCCACTGGAGTAAGAGTCTTCTATGCCATGCTCATCTTTGCACACTCTTGTTTGTTATGGTTTTGGCTACACATCTCTACTAAAGTTATTGCACTTCTGATTTAGTCTACCATGTTCTTCTTACTGATAACAATGACTTGCTTAAGTCCAGCTTTAAGTAAAATGCCTTCGAATTAAGAAGGCTATTAGTTAGGCCAGGTGGTAAACATTTTCTTTAAAGGGAAGACAGTAAATGATTTTGTTTTGTGAGCCACATACAGTCTCTGTCATTTCTTCTTCTTGTTCCTTTCTTCTCTTCCTCTTCTTCTTTGTCTTTCTCCTCTTCCTTCTCCTCCTCCTTTTTCTTGCAAACTTTTAAAAGTATAGAAACCATTCTTAGCTGTGGTCTGGGTTTGCTTTGCAGACCACAGTTTGTTAATCCCAGATTCAAGCCACTCCAAAGATATGACTACACAACATCCTCAATGGACTATATACATCTCTCTCTACAAAAAGTCTAAAGGGATAGGATTTTTTCTTTTTTCGAAAATACTCCTATGGTGATTGCTATATTCATACCAGTTAAACAATTCAAAGAGGTCATCAAAAATGTATTCCCTCATATGAGCTGACATAGCCAATAATAGTACAGCCCAGGTCTGCAGATCAGTTTAAATTTAACACATCAGTTTAAATTTATTAAGAAGTATGTATGGATACTAAAATATTCATAGATTTTCTTTTGGCTAACCAGGGAGGAATCCACACTATTGTTACCTGAATTAACGTTATCTATGAGAAAACAATCTACAGCTGAGATAAAGAAAAACAATCTGGCTGTTTCACATATGCGCAGGGAATTGTTAGGATAGATTCTCTCTTCACTTCTTTTTCAAATATAAATCTTCTGCTTCTACTTATTTATCTTGCTGTTGTTTATTGTCTATTGCACAGGATCTTAGAGGCTTCTGAACAGTCACTCTCCTGATAGATGATTCTACAAATGATTAAAGGAAAAGCAGGATAAAATTCATGCTGATCACCTCTCAAACTAAAAAATCAGATGTCCATAATAATCAAAGCTTTATCTGCAAGAAGAATGAATACCTGTTGTGAAGATCTGAACAATCCTAATGTCTCCTGCAGCTTTGGCTGAGTGAGGACTGAAAAGGAAACAAAATAAAACAGTTCTGCAAAATTAGGAAAAGACTGATTGTTCTGTAGCCTTGGCAACAAGTAGTCACTAAAACCAATTTTGAAGCTGTTCAATTAATCAATAGCAACTTTAGTGAACAGGTTTTGTAAGCCAGTCAATCTGTGTCAGCACCTTGATTTTAAAAGTTAGCCAATCAGAGATGTACTCAATGCCTTTGTCAAAAGACGTGCATTTGTATGCCCACCAATCAGCAACCATCTTGCTTGGGATTCTACTGATGAAATCAATTAATGTACGCATCTGGAAGTCTATGCACCTCTGAACTCCTTGCTTCCCAGAACTCTGTATAAGATTAGCATTGGTCTCTACTTGGAATCTGTAATTGACCAACATCAAGCTTCCTTGAAGCAATAAATTTAGCATTTTTATTTCAGATATTGAACAGTGTTTCACCATGACAAAAGCCTGTGTCTCTTCTCAGTTATATAAAACTATCTGATATTCCTGTTGTCAATTTTTAAATATATGCCATGCTTTTATGTTCAGTGTAGCTGTATAATATATTTTTATATTGGGTAAGGCAAGTTTATTTTATTACTTTCCTTATAAAAATCTTTTCTGTTTTTTTATTTGATATTTAGTTTCATTTGTTCAAATTCTTACAAAAAGGGATGAGGCACTTTGAAATTATATTCATTCTACAAATTAATTTGGAAAGTATGGATGTCTTTATAATAGTGTATTCCTAAGTATTAACTTATCTTTTCATTTACTTAAGACTTTTCTAGATGTATGATTCTTAATTTATGTTAAATTACTTTGCTGATGTTTCATGTATTTTATACTACTGTGGTAAATCTATTTTTTTGTTTTATTTTTAATTGACTATTTATTAATGATATCTAAAAAATCTTGGGCTGAATAATTTTATTTGTATTGGAACACACTTTTGAACATTTCCTTATTTTTCTAACACTTTCTGCCTTGATTTTATTAAATTCATAATTCTCAAGGAGGGGTTCACTTATTCATAGGAATACAGTGTTTGGCAACCTCTCAGGGGTTAATACAAAATCATGGACTAAACAAAGTCTTTCTTGGAAAATCAATTTTACTCAATTTTAGGAAACATTTGGTTTATATTAAGATAAGCATGGATGTATAGTAAGTTCTTACATTAATAGGTTCCTGGAAACTACGACTTTAAGTGAAACATATAAGGAAACCCATGTTTTTTTTTTTCATCAACATTATAATGAAATGATGTTAAGCAAGCAGTAGGGGACTGGCTGTACATTCTTTCACTATAAGTCACACTTTCCAAGAAGCTATAATGATGTTAATGAGGACTGTATCATATACCTAAACTCGTATTTTAGTACACCAGTTAGCATGATTCCCTGAGTTTCTCAAGAGTGATACATTCTCTATTCTCTGTAATTCAGGGCATTTTAAAGGAGAAAGTAGGCCAAAGGCTTTTCTATTAAATTTTTAGCCCTGTAAGTTCAGTTGTTCTATTAAACGTAGTGTTCCCAGTACTCATCATAACATTGAAACATAGTGCAGGTGCAATAAGCATTTGTTGAATGAAATATTTTATCCTTAAACATTTTTAGGTAGATAATTGTATTTTTATGGAAATACTTTTTCTTGTTTTTCAATATTTTCTTACTTCATCCTGCCTATTGACATTGCCCATACTCCAGAATATTTAAAGAAATGTTAAATAAAAGTGGTGAGAGCTACTTATGTGTTTTCTTCCTGACAATTAAAAATTCCTTTTAAATGTTACTGCTTATGGTGATAGTGTTGGTGTACTTCAAATAGGTATCTTAACAGATATTAACTATTCTTTTATAATTCTACAGATTTTGAAATCAAGAAAGGTATAAAATTTTAACATCTATATAAAATCTATTAAATTACTCTACAGATAGAATAGAAAAATAACAGTTTTGGTCTATTCTTGCAATCCTAGGATACATCATGAGACTGATTGTGGTGGATTATTCTCTTAATACATTTTTATATTGATTTGGCAATATTTTACTCGGGTTCTTCATAGGTATGATTTGTATACAATTGATTGTGTGTGTTGTACGCCATCTTGGTCATTTTTATTATCAGGAAAATTCTTCATTTATAAAAATAATTGTTTTTTTAAATTCTGAAATAGATTATATAACTAAGGAATGACATATTTTTTGGAACATTAGAAAAACAAGCTATAGCCATTTGAAATCATTTAGGGAGATTTAAAAAAAAAAAAAAACTTCCAGTTTCCTTCATGATTATTGGTTAAGCAACTTCTTGAATTATTTTGGATCATTTCAGATTTTTTAAATGAGCATTCATTGGTATTTTAAATTATTAATATCCAATGTACAATTATTTTTGGCAAATTATATTAAGCTTCTATTATCTGTTATAGTCTTTCTCTTTTCTATTTCTTTGACTTGTTTCTCCATTTTTGACAATTAGATTTTTGAGAAATTAAATATTATTGGATTTCTTCAAAGGATAATTGATTGATTTTTAAATTTTTTTTCTAATCTATGTTATATTTATTGTGCCCTTCATCTTTTCTTGGGGTTAATTTTTTAAGTCATTTGCTACTTTATAGACTTTTTAATTGTGTTTACTATTCATCTTTTCCTCTTCCATTTTTGCTTAATGAGGAAAGAATTTAAGAATACTAATTTGCTTGTAATCAATTTGTGTCTCTCCTCAATGGTCTCTATTTGTATAATCAATCGATACTTTTTTCTCAAAATTTTCAATCAAAGCTTTTAATCATGCTCATGGTAACACAACACAAAAAGAACTGAAAAGAAAACAAAAAATGTAGTCTCATCCTCTAACTACCTCTATCCCAATCTCTTTCCTTAACAGAAATTATACTCCTTCCAGTATGTCTTGTTTTCACATTAAAAACTTGTAATTAATATAAATTTTACCTATCATATAAGTATACTTAAATATAAAATAAATATACATAGAAAATATAAAAGTAACATAAATAACACAATGGTTTCCATGTTTTGGCTGTTACCAATTCACATGCAGTTAGCATAGTTGAGGAATTAGCTGTGATAGTTCATTCTTTCACTTCTGCTCCTTGCTCTCATTCTCCAGATGTGTATCATTGTATCGTTGAAATTAATAAAAGTATTTACGCAAGTATGATGAGGTAAATGCTGTCTGCAGAATCAAATGTATGATGACTCTACTTCCTTCCTCAAGCAGAGATGGAAAATTTTGGTATTTTTAATTTATTTTTCTTTTTGTAATGACTTCCTTTCTAGTAACCCTCCTCTCTCCCCAACCAAAGCTCTGTAACATTGGATTTTCCTTTTATAATCAGAAAGCCTTTCTATTTCTGTTTGTCTTTGCCTTCTTTCTGTGTTTTCAGAACCTTTAACTAACTGCCTTATACAGCATTATAGTTCTTCTTAATTTGATTTCTTTTTTGAGAATGTGAAGGTTGCCTTAATTTCTTGACATAATAATAAAACTTCTTTTCTCCTCAGTTATAAGGCAAATTGGCTCATGTCCTGCCTCACCCTCAATCTGCTTCACTAACTTTTTCCATTTTATCTGGGATTATAGCTTCATCACATTATTATGCAATCAAATACATTTTATTTAGAAAAGCTAGACTACGACATATGTGTTCTATCATGTTATGTATTTGCAGTATAATTTATCATATGCCATCTATAATTTATCATATGCATTTAATCCATTCCATTGATCACTTTATATAATCTGATTTTGTCATTCTTGATTTATAGGCTTTTTTTTTGATACATCGGCTTATTTCTTTGTATGGTTGTCTGATGGGGATTCATTTTCTGTCTTCTTATCTGCGCATGTTTACGTTGTTTTTGCATGTGTGTCACAGCTTGACTTAGTTTCTAGTTCTCTGATCAAAATTACTCCATTTCTGTGGTGAGGAAACCTGAGAAGACCCTTATTTTGATTCCGTTGTAAGTTGCCCAATGTGATGCTCTCAGGATTTTTCTGTGTCAAGAGAAAGGGAAGTAAGGAGGAAGACATATGGGGACTGACCAAATGGAGTATGTGGGGCAGGTTGAGGAGCATGCAGAGGACAGGGGGCATTCCTGGAGACTCTGGCAGGACATTGTCTCACAGGCAATCATTCCAAATTAGACACCTCCACATCACAAGGAATTCAGTATCACAATTTAAGCAGGCAGCCAGAGTTCCCAGTTAGAGTGAGTAAAATCCGAGTGTCCACAGGGTCCTGGGCAGGGGGAGTCAGAATGTAACTGAGTTGAGACTTTGGAGCCTGCTGTGGCAAGGGGCAAGGGGAAACAGGAACTTGAAGAAGGGATTGGCCCTAGCAGCAGGCTGGAGAATTTTGGAGATTTCCTTGGCTAAGGTGAGACACAGGGAGCCAGCGATTACCAACTGTCCTGGATCAGATAACTCTTAACCAAGAGTTTGTTAGCCCCAACTTCAGCCAGTTACTAGACTGATGAAAGCAACCAAGCAGACAAAAGCTATCACTCCAGAGCCCAAAGGAATGACAGGAATAATGTGGATCTAAGAAGTCTTTCTCAGCTGTGGGAATAGAGGAATCCCTCTTGAGCTAGTAGAGGGAGGGACAGGAAGGGGAGGGCTCTCAAAAGAATCTGCTTCAAAAGAACTTGAGTTAAACTTTAAAAAGACTGTTCACATTAGTAAATTGGATTAGTGTTTTGTTTTTTTTTTAACCAAACTGGACTAAATTAATTCTACTACATAGTGAATTATGAGAAAGGGAAGATAATTTTAAAGAAATAAATGAGCTAAAATGCAAGTTGAGCTATATATTGAATATACCTTTCTAGTCACTTTTCATAGGGTTCAGATCACTCTCTGGCTTCTAAATTTTTCCAATGAGATCCGAATTCTGTGAATATAAATGATCGTCATTTTTGAATCTATTGGATATATTCTTTCTCTGGTGGTTCTCTGTCCCTACACAAGTATCTTCTCTCAGCAGTTTCTTCTTTATCTTTTTTTCTTCTGTATTCTAGGTGAATATTCCATGTTGGTCTTCTCTCACTGATTTGATTGTCTGTGGTGTCAATTCTATGATTCCTTGCCTCCCAAGTCTATTTTAATTCTGCTATTATTTTTTTTTTAATGTAAATGAAAATTTTTAAAATATAAAAAATAATAGGATAGCACAGTAAATCATATACACTGGTGATGTGGCCGTGGAGGTGAACTGCTTGGATGCCTTGTCAGAAGGACCCTTGCATTTCAGCTGTGAGGAGTTCAGTTAGCTGAGAGCCTCCAGAAGCAACACTTGGGGATTTGCCCATTCATGCCAAGATCTCTCTCCAGGACAGCCTGCAGCCAGTGTGGGATCACTGCTGGGTCATGAAGGCCTGACCATTTCTACCCAATCTGGGACTCCTCTGATGGGTGCTTGCTTGGTGGGTTGGCTGACACCGTCCAACTCACATCCCATCTGAAGCTCTGCTCTTCAATTCCTCTTCCTCCTTCCTGTTCTTTCATAGGTGTTGAATGTGCTTCATGGCCTAAGGACTTTCCCTGACTAATTCCTGCTCTCTTCCCCTCCATCTTTCGTAGGATTTACCCCCAAGAAACCTCTATCCTCTAACTTTACAGCATCAGCCTTTTGTAGAAAAGAAACTGACACAACCAAACAACTCCTCTGTAACTATTTAGATTTTACCACATTCAAATCATGTATTCATTCTCTAATATTCATGTATTTGCTGAAGTATTTTAAACAAATCCCAAGCATCATGTAATTTTATTTCTCCATATTTTGTCATACATCACTTAAAATATGAAAAATGCATATGTTCATAATTATTCCTTATGTATAATAATTATACATTAATAATTATTCCCTAATATCCCCCAAAACCCAATACAGAATCAAATGTTTCCAGTTGTCTCAAAAAACATATGAAGCAAAGTCTCTGTGTCTTAATTCTCTTTTTTGTTGTTATCTTTTAAAATCTGCATTATTTTAGTATTTCAGTCAGGTCATGCAGAATCTTTTTTCATGCAATTTTTTTCATTCATGGTTTCTTGCTTTTCTTCTACATAGTCACTATGAGCTTTGGACATATATGTTTTGGACAAAACTCATATATGAGTTTGAGCAACATTAATCAAATTTCTTCTAAAATATTTGTCTTTTTTTGTTTGTTTTTTGAGACGGAGTTTTACTCTTGTTGCCAGGCTGGAGTGTAATGGCACTATCTGGGCTCACCACAACCTCCACCTCTGGGGTTCAAGTGATTCTCCTGCCTCAGCCTCCTGAGTAGCTGGGATTACAGGCATGCACCGCCATGCCCAGCTATTCTGTATTTTTAGTACAGACAGGGTTTCTCCATGTTGGTCAGGCTGATCTCAAACTCCTGACCTCAGGTGATCCACCCACCTCAGCCTTCCAAAGTGCTCGAATTACAGGCATGAGCCATTGTGCCTGACCAAATGTTTGCCTTTTTAAAGGTAAAATTAGAATTAGAAACATTCTCTTAATCTTTAAAATAATGGTTCCTTTGCCTTGTGTGTTTACAGAATGGCTCCCTTTTCTGTTTATTCATATTAAAAGGGGAGAGTTATATTTATTTCTAGATTTTACAACAGACAGAGTGGGAAAATCTAGATTCCTTTAATATATACTCATGATAAAAGATTTTCCCTCTCAGATTCAAACCAAAATTTTCAAGTTGGTGGAATTTACAATGGCTGGCTGGCATTCCTCCCAGGCAAGTCTCCTGAATTGAGGTTGGATCTTCTGACTCAGCTATAGGATTTTCTAATCCAGCTAGATAGGCTCAGTTTTCAGTTCTTTGAAAAATCTGGAGGCACTTCAAAATGGTTTTCTCCAGTTCCTTCGAAGAGAATGGCGCTGCTTGGATTCGTAGGGTGATCCATGTTGATAAAGCCATTTAAATCAACTTTGCAAATAATGCACATGCCAACTAGACTTTTGACATCTCATGTTCTCTAATGTTGAATGTCTGATGTAATTGTCAGTTTCTTTTATATTTTCATGGGTATTTTAATGAAAAGTTGAGCAGGAATGTTTTGGGCCTGGTTCCATTTTAACCTAGATATGTATAAATACCATAATTACAGTTTATTTGCAGGTATTTGCAGGATTCTGCCATAGGAAAGGTAAGTAATATGATCAACGAAATGCACAATTTTGTTGCTTTCTCATTACTTCTCATAAGAGAGAGGAGAAAAAACAAAATATAAATATGCATCTTGGGAGAGGACTGTATTAAACAGAAGTTGTGACACATGTTACTAAGAATTCACTAAACATTTCAATTTGTAAAGCATGCATAGCTATAAACTTTGATTAATTCCCACTGAAACTATGTATCTAATTCAGGTGGTGATTATGAAATACATTGTTGACAACAAGGTTTTATCAATGGAAAGAACTTTTTCTAAAATTGAGTAGTAGAATTTCTTAGCACATGATGTAGCTAATCATCTTTTCCTAAAGAAAAGAAGGGATTTTTAATGAAAATAATTATATAAAATCACATCTACAGCTTTTCATAGAAAAGTGTGTCTCTAGTGTACATTACTATTTACAACATTTTATAGTAAGTCATATCTCAAAATGTCAAATAGAATGTGATTTAAGGTAAGATTTATATATTTGTTATTATCTTTTTCTCTTTTAAATCTGTTTTTCCTTTTGTTTTCAAAGTGGGTAAGAGTAAAGTGAAGTGTTTCTCTTAGGTGCCCTCTCTTTTAGAGGATGAGAAGGATGTTGGTTTCCTTGTTCTTTGCTTTTTCTGGCAATGGCACCAAAGTCTTTTACTATTTGCTTTATGTTTATGCCCCTTTTAAATTCCTGATTTTTTAAAAGAATTTCCAGCTCTGGTGACTCTTCTATATCTCTTTTCATGTCATTAAAAGCATCTTTTTGTTTCTCCACAGGGTTTATCAGAACTAAATCTTTATGTATTCCCTTTTGGACTAAGCAAAATTAAAATTTGAAGTAAAGTTGCCCTCTTTGTGTGGTTTATCTGTTTTTGCTCCTCACTAAATTAGAAAGGTGTTTTTTTTTTTTTTTTTTTTTTCTTGGAGCATTTCCTCCTGGTATGCCATCATTTCCTAGGGGGTAGATTTTGTTTCTTTTTTTTTTTTTTCTTAGAGTGATACTACTATATTTCTTTCTACTATTCCTTACCTATACTCAACATTGTTTGATAAATTCAGTTTCAGAATTTTAGAGCTGCCTTTTATGGCAAAAACTATGTCTTTTATTTTAAAAGAGATGGAGCATTTTGATAATAAAAGTTTTATATATTAAGTGAAATGCAAATTATGTGCTCATACACTCATGTACACAATGACATCTGCCTAAGAAAGTCCACATAAATATATTTAACACATGATTATACCTGAGCTGTTTTATATTTATTTGCTATCATGAGTCATCTGCTCAGCTGGTTATCTAATCTACAGCCTGAAATATAGGTTTTAAAAGAAATTTAGAGTTGACAGTTTTTAAGTCGTCACCCCCAATTGAAACAAATGCACATTTCTATTACCCCGTAACTGTCCACATTCACAAATCATTGCAAAATAGTTGACTTGAGCTGAAGTATTTATCAGAGCTTTGTTAAAATTGTGTATATGCAATCTTCTTTAATATTCCTTTTTATCTTTCTCAGTTTTCTTGATTTCATTTAGTCATTTGAATTTCTAAAACACAAATGGGTTTAAACTTGCAGTGTCTTTTTGTGGGGAGAGATATTAATTTTTTAAATTAACTTCTAATTTTACATACGTGTAGATTCACACTTACTTGTAAGAAATAACATTAGAGATCCTGTGTGCCCTTTACTTATTTTTCTGCAATAACACTTTCAAAGCAAGTATAATATCACGACCAGGATAGTGACATTGATGAGTCCAGATACAGAACAGTTTCATCACCACAGGCTCTCTCATGCTGCCCGTTCAATGCCACATCCACTTCCCTTTCATCCTCTTCTTAACTGGGACACCATTAATCTGTTGTTGATTTCTTAGTTTTGTCACGTCAAGAATGTTATTTAAATAGAATCATACCATTTGTGACTGAGATTTTTTTTTTTTTTTAACACAATGCTTAACACAAAGGTCTGGAGATTCATTCAGGTAGTTGTGTATATCTTTATACGTTTCTGTTGTTGCTGAGTAGTGTTCCATTATGTGGATACACTACAGTTGATTTAAATGATTCATCTGTTGAAGGACATCTAGATTTTTTGCAGTTTTTGCCTGCTAGAAATAAAGTTGCTATAAACATTTGTGTATGGTATTAATTTTTGGTTTTCTTTTGCTATGCTCTCTTTATCTGGTTGTGTTAACAAAACAAAACTTCACAAAATGTAATAGAACAGTTTCTTCGTCTTTTATTTTCTAAAGAAATTTTGTAGAATTAGAATTAATTCTTTTTTAAATTTCAGTAAAGGGATACAAGATGGCCAAAATTTCAAATGCTTCACTGTCCCTGCACCCCCCAATTCCCACCAAAGAACACCAATTTAACAACCATCTACACAGAAAAAAATCACCTTCATAAGAAACAAAAATCAGGTGAGCAGTTGCAGTACCTGGTTTTAACTTGACATCACAGAAAGAGGTAATGGAAGAGGGTAGGAAAGACAGTCTTGAGTCACCAACGACATTTCTCCCCTAACCCCTGGCAGCAGCTGTGTGGTGCAGAGAGAGAATCTATGCTCTTGGGAGAGGGAGAGCACAGGGATTGTGAGATGTTACATTGAGCTCAGTGCTGCCCTGTCATAGCAGAAAGCAAAACCAGGCTGAACTCAGCTGATGTCTGCCCATACAGGGAGCATTTAAACCAGTGCTAGCCAAAGGGGAATCACTCATCCCAATGGTCAAAACTTGATTCCAGCAAACCATATCACAATGGGCTAAAGTGCCACCGGGGAGCTAAATGAGCTTGAAGAGCAGTCTAGGCCGCAAGGACTGCAACTCATAGATGAGTCCTAGTGCTGAACAATGCTCACAGCCAGTAGACTTCAGAGGCATGTGACCTACTGAAATACCATCTGGGGCAGCTCAGAGAGTACTTGTGCCCTCTCCCCGCTGACACCCTAATCCCAGGCTGCACAGCTTGTAGTTCTAAAAAAAAAAAAAAAATTCATTTCTTCCACTTGAGGAGAGGAGAAGGAAGAGTAAATAGGGCTTTGGCTTGCATTTTGGATACCAGCTCAGCCACAGCAGGATAGGGCACTGGTCAGAGTCATAAGGTCCTTTTTCTAAGTCCTGGCTCCCAGATGATATTTTTAGACACATTCTGGGCCAGAGGAACCCAATGCCTTGAAGAGAAAGACCCAGTCCTAACAGGATTCATTACCTGCTGGCTAGAGAGCTCTTAGGCCCTGGTAACTCAGAGATCAAACGGCAGTGATACCCAGGTATAGTGCCATGGGCCTTGGGTGAGACTCTGAGACTAGTTGGCTTTAGGTGAGACTCAGAATATTTTCAGCTGTGGTGGATATGAGAATCTTAGAAATCAATAACAAGAGTAATTTTGGAAACTATGCATACACATGGATATTAAACAATATGCTTCAGAATGACCAGTCAATCACTGAAAGAATTAAGAAGAAAATTGAAAAATTTCTTGAAACAAATAATAACGGTAACATAATATACCAAAACCTATGGGATAAAGTGAAAGTAATACTAAGAGAAAAGTTTATAGCTATAAGTGCATACCTCAAAAAAGAAGAAAAACTTCAAACAGACAACGAAACAATGCTTCTTAGAGAAAGAGAAAATCATAAGTTAATCAACCCCAAACTTAGTAGAAAAAAATAAATAATAAATATCAGAACATAAATAAATTTGAAATGAAAAATGTCTAAAAATTAACAAAACAAAAATTTGTTCTTTTTAAAAAGATAAACAAAATTGAAAAACCTTTAGTCGGACTAAGAAAAAGAAGACACAAATAAATAAAATTGGAGATTAAAAAGGAGACATTGTAACTGACACTGAAGAAATTCAAAGAATCACTAATGGCTACTATGAGCAACTATATGACAATAAGTTGGAATTTCTTGAAGAAATAAACAAATTCCTAGATACATACAACCTGCCAAGATTAAACCATGAAGAAATTCAAAACCTAAACAGACCAGTAACAAGTAATGAAATTGAAGCCATAATAAAGTCACCCAGAAAAGAAAAGCCTGGGACCTGATGGCTTCACTGCTGAATTCTACCAAACATTTGAAGAACTAGTATCAATTCTACTTAAATTATTTCACAAAATAAAGGAGGAGGGACTACTTCCAAATTCATCTTACAGGCCAGTATTACTCTGATATCAAAATGAGACAAAAACACATCAAAACAACAACAATAACACCTACAGGTCAATATTACTGATGAATATTAGTGTAAAAATCTTCAGCAAAATATTAGCAATCCAAATTCAACGATACATTGAAAAGATCATTCATCATTACCAAGTGGGATTTTTCCCTGGAATGCAAGCATGGTTCAACACAGGCCAATCAATTAATGTGATACATCATATTAACAGAATGAAGGATAAAAACCATATGATCATTTCAATTGATGCTGAAAAAAGCATTTGATAAAATTCAACATCACTTTATGATATGATCCCTTATAAAACTGGGCATAGAAGAAACCTACCTCAACATAATAAAAGCCATATTTGACAGACCCATAGCTTGAATCATACTGAATTAGGAAAAACTGAAAGCCTTTCCCCTAAGATCTGGAACATGACAAGGATGTCCATTTTCACCATTGTTATTTAACATAGTATAGAAAGTTTTGGTTAGAGCAATCAGACAAGAGAAATAAATAAAGGGCATCAAAATTGTAATGGAAGAAGTCAAATTATTCTTGTTTGCAGATGATGTGCTCTTATGAGAAAAACCTAATAACTCACCAAAAAAATATTAGAACTGATAAACAAATTTAGCAAAGTTGCTGGATACAAAATCAACATACAAAAATCAGTAGCATTTCTCTATGCCAACAGTGAGCAACCTGAAGAAGAAATTTTAAAATGTAATCCCGTTTATAATAGCCATAGATAAAATTAAATACCTAGGAATCAAGATGTGAAAGATCTCTATAATGAATGCTGTAAAACACTGATGAACAAATTGAAGAGAACACCAAAAAAAATGGAAAAATAGTCCATGTTCATGAATTAGAAGAATCAGTATTGTTACAATGTTTATACTACCCAAAGCTATGCAATTCCAATCAAAATTCCAATGATTCTTAACAGAAATAGAAAAAGTCCTGAAATGTATATAGAACCATGAAAGACCACAAATAGCCCAATCTGTCTTAAGGAAGAAGAACAAAACCAGAGGCATCTACATTTCCTGACTTTAAATTACACTACAGAGCCATAGTAACCAGAATGGTATGATACTGGCATAAAAACAGACACATAGACCAGTGGAACAGAATAGAGAACCCAGAAATAAATGCATACCCCTACAGTGAAGTAATTTATAACAAAAGTGCCAACATACATTGGGGAAAGGAAAGTCTCTTTAATAACTGATGCTGGAAACATTGGATATCCATATGCAGAAGAATGAAACTAGATCACTGTCTCTCACTATATACAAAAATGAAATAAAAAAGATTAAAGAGTTAAATCTAAGGCACTAAATTATGAGACTACTACCAGAACACATTGAGGAAACTCTCCAGGACATTGAACTGGGCAAAGCATTCTTGAGTAATACCCCACAAGCATAGGCAACTAACGAAAAAAATGGACAAATAGGGTCACATCAAATTAAAAATGTTCTGTACAGCAAACAAACGATCAACAAAGTGAAAAGCCAACCCAGAGAATGGGAAAAAATATTTGCAAACTATCTATCTGACAAGGGATTAATAACTAGGGTATATAAGGAGCTCAAACAACTCTATAGGAAAATAATCTAATAATCTGATTAAAAATTTGGCAAAAGGCCTGAAAGACATTTCTTAAAAGAAGACATGCAAATGGAAAACAGGTATATGAAAAGATTCTCAACATCTCTGATAATCAAAAACTACAATGAGATATCATCTCACCTCAGTTAAAATGGCTTTTATCAAAAAGACAGACAATAATAAATGCTGGCAAGGATGTGGAGAAAAGGGAACCCTCATACACTGTTGGTTGGAATGTAAATTAGTACAATCACTATGGAGAACAGTTTGGAAGTTCCTCAGAAAAGTAAAAATAGAGCTACCATATGGTCCAGCAATCCCATTCCCAGGTATATGCCCAAAAGAAAGGAAATCAGTGTATCGAAGAGATATCTGCTCTCCCATGTTTATTGCAGCACTATTCACAATAACCAAAATTTGTAAGCAAACTAAGTGTCTCTTAACAGATGAATGAAGAAAGAAAACGTAGTACATATACATGATGGAGTACTATTCAGCTGTAAAAAAGAATGAGATCCTGTCAATTGCAACAAGGATGGAACTGGAAGTCATTATACTAAGTGAAATAGGCCAGACACAGAAAGACAAACTTTGAATGTTCTCACTTATTTGTGGAAGCTAAAACTTAAAATAATTGAGCTCATGGAGATAGAAGAAGTATGGATAGCAGAGGCTGGGAAGGGTAGTTGGGATGGTGTGGGACAGAAGTGGGGATGATTAATGGGCACACAAGATAGGAAGAATAAATAAGACCTAGTATTTGCTAACACAGCAGTGTGACTATAGTCAAAAATAATTTAATTGTACATTTTAAAGTAATTAAGAGAGTAAAAGTGAATTGTTTGTAACACAAATGATAAATGCTTGAGGGGATGGATACTTCACTTACCCTGGTGTGATTATTATGCATTTCATGCCTTTATCAATATATCACATGTGACCCATATATATATCTACTATGTACCAAAAAAAATGAAAACAATAAGTAAAGAAGTAAACAAATAAATAAAAATTTGATATAATTTTCCTGTAAAAACATCTGCATCTGGAGATTCTTCTCTGGGAAACATTTTTTCTGAATACTTATAGGGATATTCAAATGATCGATTTCAAATAAGGTGAGTGGTGGTAATTTGTGTTTTAATAGGGATTGGTTCACTTCATCTAAGTTGTCAATTTTATGTATTTAGAGTTGTGCATAATTTTTCCTAATAATCCTTTTGATATCTGCACGTTCTGACTAATAGCCATATTTTGTTTCTAACATTGGTGCATATGGTACATTGCTACATCTGGGTCTCCTCTCTTTTTTTCTTTGTTAGTATTGCTATTTCTGTGTCAATTTTACTGATCTTTTCAAAGTGAATTCCTTGTAGATAGCATATATCTGCGTCATGTTTTTAAGCCACATTAGCAATATTTTTTCTTTTAATTGATGTATTTACATCATTTACATTGAATGTGAACATTGATGTGTTAAGATTTATCTGTCAATTCTTTTCAGTTTTTTTACTTCTGTTTTCTATTTCTCTTTGTTTCCTACTTTCCAATCAGCTTACTTAAACATTTTTTTAAGAATTTCATTTGTATGTATGTATAGTATTTTTTAATGTATCTACTTGTATAGTTCTTTCAGTGGTTGCTCTATATATTACATTTTATATGCATAACTTCACAGTCTAATGGTGTCTTCATTTTACTATTAATAGTTTTAGTATAGAAACCTTACTTTCTTGTAACTTTATTCTTCCTCATTCAGAATATAACTGCTCTAAATGTTTCTTCTATACCGATTTATAACCACATCATATAGTGTTATAATTTTTCCTTTAACCATCAAACACAATTCAGAAGACTTAAGAAGAGAAGGCAAGTCTACCATATATACCTATATTTTTGTCTTTTTTGGATGTTTCAATATTTCTTACTTATCATTAATTTCATGTTTACAGAACTTTCTTTCTAGTTTTAAGGTAGGTCCCATAGGGACAAATTATCTTAGTTTCCCTTCATCTGATGTCTTGATTTCTCCTCATTTCTGAAAGTTATTATCTCTGAACATAGGATTCAGTATTGACAACCCTTTTCTTTTAGGAATTGAGAAATGTCGTGGCATTTTCTTCTGTTCTCCATAGTTTCTTATAATCAAAGTATTTTCATTTGAATTGTTGCTCTCTGGTAGGCAAGGTATCATTTCAACCTTGCTACTTTCAAAGTGTTTTTCTTAGACCTCCGTTTTCAGATGTTTGACTATGATGTGCGTTGGTGTGTATTTTTTGGGTTCATCCTCAGCTTCTTGAACCTTTCAGTTTACATTTTTGCCAGTTTGGAAGATTTCGCCCATTACATCTTTGAGCACTTTTTCAGCCTGCCCTCTTTCTCCTCTCTTTCCAGGACTTCAGTGAGTACAATGTTAGACCTTTTGTTATAGTCCCACTGTTTCCTCTTTATTTTCTTCAGTCCATTTCTCTTTCTTAGATGGAGAATATTATTGTCCTGTGTTTCACTTCACTAATATTTACCCTTTGTCTTCTCCATTCTGCTGTTGTATCTGTCCACTAAAATTTTTATTTCTTTTTCTTTTCTTTTTTCAATAAGACAGAGTCTCACTCTGCCTCCCAGGCTAGAGTACAATGGCAGGATCTCCCTTCACTGCAACTGCCACCTCCCGGGTTCAAGCAATACTCCTGCTTCAGCCTCCCAATTTTATATCTATTATTTCTTTACTGAGACTCTAGCTCTTTGCTGATACTTTTTGCTTTTTTGCTTATTTCAAGCATGATTTTAATTGTTCAATAAAGCATGTTTATGATGGCTGCTTTACAATACTTGTCAGATAATTCTAACATCTTTGTTATCTTGTATGGACATCTATTGATTTCTTTTTTTATTCAGTTTGAGTTCTTCCTTGTTCTTTGTGCGCTAGGGATTTTTCAATTGAAATGTGAACATTTTGTGTATTATGTTATGAAGATCTGGATCTTATTTAAATTCTCCATTTCAAATTGCTTCTTCCAACACCACTCTGGCTGGGGAGGTTGGGGCACTGCCTCATGACTGCTATGTGGTACTAAAAGTCCAGGTTCTTTACTCAGATTATTGACACCCAACAGAATAAGCTTCTCCTTACTTTTAGGGAGAAATAAGAGTTTTTGGTCCTACTAGGTATGCAGTAATAGCTCTTTGGCAGGTAGGGGTAAGAGTAACTTACTACTGCTTTCCACATGTCCAACACTGACACCACCACAGTGCCTCATACTGCTGGCTGATAGCGAAGTCCAGGCTGCCTACATAGTCTCTACTGACATCATGGCAAAGTCAGGGGGAGCTTGTTACCACATGATGGAAATGACAGGTCCTGCTTCTCACTCAGCCTTCAGCAGGGTTTTGGTTGCCTTGTTGCAGTTGGGAAGGTAGAAGGCTAGGCTCCCATTCAGAAAATCCTTACTGAATATGTGTTGTGTGTCAGGCATG
This sequence comes from Cebus imitator, assembly GCF_001604975.1. Taxonomy (NCBI): domain Eukaryota; kingdom Metazoa; phylum Chordata; class Mammalia; order Primates; family Cebidae; genus Cebus; species Cebus imitator. The sequence goes on along the minus strand of NW_016107513.1, from coordinate 843,315 downwards.
GTTTCAAGAGCTTTGAATGTATTAAATTATTTAATTCTTGCAACAACCCCATGAGGTAGTTAGTATTATTTTAACACTGACAGATGAAGTAACTTGCCCAATGCCAAAAGCACAGCATCATGGGGGAAATTCTAAGCTATAACAAGTATACAAGCAGAAAATCAGTGAAGTGGCTGTTATGAGTAGCAGTCAGGATTATTAAGGAAAAGAACAATGAAGTCCAACTACGTGGCTTGGTAAAGCCTGATCTTCCCACCAAAGAAATACGCCTCATGGAAAAATGATCCATGTGTCTGGTGCAACTGTTACACTAAACATACAAAAGATAGAAAGTGAAAACTTTCCTACAAGGTTCATTTACATGTCTCTTGTCCCCATTCATCTCAAATTGCTAGATTACTGAACTGATGATGAAAATGTACCTTGAACTGCCTTCCAGCTTGAACTTGAGAGGAGGATTTCAATAGCATTCCACTGCTGAATAAGGCAATTAAAGAGAAACTCATTCACCCTCTTCAAATGTAATTTCAGATCAAGAAACTGTGCCCATTATTCAAAACCAAACGACAGCCTGCTAAGTACATGTGCTAACACATGTACTTACACACATAGGCACATATACACACAGAGACACTGCATCCTCAAAAAGATTCCGCAACACAAAAAGAAGAAAACAGCTCTTAAGAACCAGAGAACACTTTTTAAGCAGCTGCATGGTATGAAACGTGTAATATTCAGAATGCATTTACTTTGTGTACTCAATAAAACTCAAGAAAGCATAAAACTTTAACAATAAGAAATGAATGAGGAAGTGGTAGTGAAGCAGGATAATTCCCTAACCCCTTGATGGGCCCTGTGAAAGGGGTGCCTCATTTATTCAGTTCACAACTCTGAACTCCTCATGGGAGGGAGCATATGAGTGAATGAGGCAGGAACTGGAGTGCACAGGTGCTGTAACTAGTTGGTTGCTTTGGCGCCAGCAGGGCTGAACTCCACTCACTTGGACCTACTGTGCTCCACCCCTCTTGGGAGGTAGCATGCAGGTGAGCAGGCGCAGGAGCCAGGGTGAGTGTTTTTGGGCGCCGGCAGGAGCAAACTCTGTGCAGGACCCATTGCAGCATCTAGAGGGAGTGCTCACAACTTCTGAAGCGCCAGGGGAAGTGTTACAGTGCTCTTTTAGCTCTGCCGCTGATGGACAGCTTAAATGTTAACAGTTCAGTGGACCCTCTCTGCCTTTTTGTGTGAGGTGGCTGCCTTCCACCAGGGAGGGCAAAGGGTCAGTGTGATAGCTTTTTGCATCTAAACTCATGGTTCTTGAGTTCTTGTCTGATATCCAAGAGAAACGAGGTCACATGAATGCAAACTGAAGGATGGTAAATGTGGGGGATTTTATTGCCAATGGAGGTGGCTCTCAGTGGGAAGAGGAGCTGAAAAGGAGATGGGGTGGGAAGGTAATCTTCTCCTGAAGTCTGGCCGTTTCTGGCTGGATTTTTCTCCAAAGTTATGCTGTCAAGCTGGCCCTTTGAAGTCAAGCTGCTTCTCTCTGATGTCCAACTGTAATTTCCAACATCCAGCTGTTTCTCGCCTGTCTGCTGGCTGACCCTGAGGTTTTTATAGGCACAGGATAGGGCAGGGTGGGGCTGTGGTAGTTTTGGGAAAGGCTACATTTTAGTGAGAAAACAGGGATGTAAGTTCTCATTTTGGGCTGCAGTTTCAGGCTTGAGGTTGGGGTTTTGTTGGGGACCTTCCCTTTTCTGCCTAGAATTTCTCTGCCTCCTGTCCCTATCAGTAGGACAGCAACTGATATGACAAGGCACACCAAGACAAGCAGAAAGAAAAATGGAGCTCGATGACCGCGTTGAAAGGATGACCACAAGGAAGGACTGTTTTGAAACTCAAAAGAGCAGAAATAAGACCATAGTGACAATAATGAAGTGCAGAGTTTAATGCTTCCTAATATTTTATCAATGATAAAATTCTGCCTGAGTAAGCCTTCTAGAATAAATTTTTTAAAACGGAAAATGAAAAAGACACTTAATATGAAGAATAAGTAATTAGAATCCAACAAACTATTAACTGAGGAAAAACTGAGATAAAACATGTCCTAGTCTTGCAGACTGATAGGGCTAACTACATGCTGTGAAAAATCTCAGTACCTACACATGCCCAAGCATACTGCCTAGACTTTTAAGAACAAATAAGTATAATTATAAACATAAAAATTAAACAAAATACATGATGCCTACCCCAAAATCACTCTGACCATAGAAATTCTCTTCTATTGTACAATATAAAAACTAGAAGATAACATGTAAAGAGTAATATCTCTATATTTCAGATAAAATATTTGTTACCCAAGAATTCTATATTCAAAACATTATTGTTTAATTGTACCTATGGACATATTTAGATATTCAGAGGGTCAAAAAATATACCACCTATATTAAGATATACTCCTGCAACCAAGACATGAATTACATTTGGAGAAACCGTGGTAGGAAAGACATGGTTTACAGCATTGAAAACATTTAAATATTGATTTGTTCAAAAATATCACAAATATGGATAGAAAGTAGACTATAGCTACTAAATTAATATCCATAAATGGATGTTGAAAAGAAGATACATAACGTAAAGAACAATTCGGTAATACACCTGAGCCTTAAGTTACAGTATACAAAACTTGTCAAGAAGCATGTAGAGGAGAGATGGAAGAAAGGAAAAGTATAATAGGCTACTTTTCTATTATATTTGGGGCAATCAATATTTTACAGTTGATGCTGAAAATTAGAATAATATATGTTCAAATTCTTTAAAATAATGAATGGTATGTTATTAACATCATTTAAAGCAGTCTGTGTTTTTCTTAATTACAGGCAGATCTTGTTTTAATACACTCCACTTTTTTTTTTGCACTTTGCAGATATTGGGTTTTTTACAAAGTGAAGGTTTGTGGTAACCGTGCATCAAGTGAGGCTATTGGCGTAATTTTTTGAGTGGCATGTGCTCATGTCATGTCTCTGCATCAGCATTTTTTAACAAATAAAATATTTTTTAAATAAGATAGGTACATTGTTATATTTTACATATAATGCCATTGCATACTTAATAGACTTACAATGTCACGTAAACACAACTTTATGTGCATTGGGAAACCAAAAACTTTGTGTGATTCACTTTATTGTGATAATCACTTTATTGTGGTGGTCTAGAACTGAGCCCACAATATCTTTGAGGCATGCTTGCACTAAAAAATATAACTATATTTCATATAAAAATAATAGAAAACAAGTGAAATAGAATATAAGACTCAAATACTAAGTAATCATAAAATATTAAAGTGAAATCATGCTTGTGAATATAAATAGGTCAAATTATTTTTATAGATGCCAGCTGTGTTCATAGTGTGTGAGAAAAACAAAACCCATTCATGTGCAGTATGTAAAAGATGAATCTAAAATGAGGTGATTCCAACAGGCTAATGTTAAAAGCATGGATAAATACTGATCAAATAAATGTATTCAAAGTCCTCCAATACTCAAAATGTCAATATACTAATAGTCTTTTTCTTTTATATTGGCTAAAGTACAATCCATAAACAAGATGAAAGTTTCAAAACTTTTTGTGATGAAAACTGTCACCAACATATACTATAAATAGTGATAAATGTAATTAACTGAAAAATTGTGAACAATTTTGATGTACTTCAGTAATTATTTGGTTATTGATAAGGAAATGGAGAAACAAAAAGATAGTAATGATTGTTTTACATAAATTGTATAATTTTGAACCATACAAAATGAGGATATACATTTTTTTAGTTTCATATCTTGCAAAAGTTGATTATATATTAACCCACAGGAAATGTAAGCAATTCTAAAAGAAAAAATATTTACATATTTTTAATAACAGCAATAAAACCAGAACTGAATAGTAAAATTTCAAACATACAGCAATTGTCATTGACAGGTTAATGACAATGCTGTGTCATTTACAACAACATTCACGTTGACAGGTTAAGGTAAAACTCAAAACTTTTTGCAATTATGGTTGGTTTAGAAATAATTAAAATGAGTAATAAAACTCTTATAAAAGATGATTTAGGCTGAACATGGTGGCTCATGCCTGTAATCCCAACACTTTGGAAGGCCGAGGGGGGTGGATTGCTTTAGGTCAGGAGTTCGAGACCTGCCTTGCCAACATGGTGAAACCCTATCTCTACTAAAAAACAAAAATTAGCTGGGTGTGATGGCTGGCTACTAAAACCAGCTACCCAGGGAGCTGAGGCAGGAGAATTGCTCTAACCCAGGAGGTGGAGGTTGCAGCAAGCTGAGATCACACTATTGCATTCCAGCCTGGGCAACAGAGCAAAACTCCATCTCAAAAGAATAAATAAACACAAATTTTAAAAAGATTTAAAAGGAATTTAGAGATAATTCCTTGATGTTAACACAAAGGAAAGGATGGAAAATGAATAAATTTATTATTTAATTGAAATAAAAGTATATCCCACATATCTATGTGTATACAGTCATATGAAAGTCAAGGGGAAGAAACTGATAAATATGTAAGCAGAAATCAGTGAATCAGAAAAATGATACCAGCAAGCAATTTCAAAAACAAATGAAGAAAACTTACCATGATCACATAACTAAGACGTATTTTAAAGATGTAAAAACTTTCTAATACTAGGGGTATTAGGATAATTAATAACATCAACAGGCCAAAGGAGAAAAAGTATGGCACCATTGTGATAGATGACAAAAATTCATTTGATAAAGGCCATTGCTATTTGTATTAAATATTCCTCAGTGAAGTAGAAGTAGAAAGACATTTCTTAACTTCTTTAAAATAAATCTGTCTTATTTCAACAGCTAAATTCTACTCACTGTTAAAATATTAGAGCTATTACCATTAAAACTGGGGGAAACATTGATGCCCACTGTCACCAATATCATGTAACATTGTTTTAGATGTTCTAATAAATTCAAGAAGATAATAAAATAATCTAGAAGCATATATTACCATCAATGAAGATACACATGACTTGCTGAATCAAAGAGAATTACTGAAATATAGCACTTGAAATTTAATATAATTCATCCAATAAATTCAATAATGATTGGTTAGAAAAATACACACACACACACACAGACACACACACACCAGCTAATTCCAGTGTATAAAACACAGTAGTATAATGGAACAAAGACCCTATTCCCATTAGCAACCAAAAATATAAAATTTTTGCAAAAAAATTAACAATATGTATTCTAGTCTTCTCTGAAGAAAACGAGAACAATAATGAAGGTACATAAAGAAAGTGAAACAAAAATACAGTTGAAAAACAAAACAGTATTATAAAGATATTAATTATTCATAAACCATTTTACATTCCATGTGACTTCAATATTTTGCAATTTTTTTCCCATTACTAGAAATCAATAGATTTTGAAAAAGAAATGAGAGAGAGTTATTGTACCAGTTGAAATTTCAAAACAGTGTAAAGATACAATTGCTTTAACTCTGTGATGTGGTTCAAGAATAGACAGACCAAAATGAGGAAATGTTTGTTGTACGTATATGGCAAAAGTAAGAGGTAAGTATATAAAGAGTTTTTATAAATTTTAATATAAAAATTAAGATATCAATAGAAAAAAAAGAACAAAGATCCCTAGAAAACACGTACAGAAAGATGAAACTCAAGTGAGCACTAAAAATATGTCCAACATAACAATTATGAAAATGCAAATTATTAATTCTATACTATTTTATTTTGACATATTGGCAACTTAAAAAAGATGATAACATTTTGTTTGTAGTAAGGTATGGTGATATAATTAAGCATAAAGATTGTTAGAATTTGTTGGGAGTACTTGGGCAACATATACACAAAAACTTAAAAATTATCTTTGTCATTGACTAAGTAATTTTGTGTCCATAAATTTACCAAAAGGAAACAATCAAATGAGAACCCTCTTACACAGTTTTAAGATAAATTAAACATTTAAAGCTACATAATTTCTATACTTAGATATAAATAATTTATTTTTATAAGAAAATTTTACAATTTTAATTACTTTTAAAAGTAATTTTAAAAAATAGTTTGGTGTTTTATTATTATTATTATACTTTAAGTTCTGGGGTCCATGTGCAGAACGTGTAGATTTCTTACATAGGTATACATGTACCATGGTGGCTTGCTGCACCCATGAATCCCTCACCAACATTAGGTATTTCCCCTAATACTCTCATTCCTCTAGGCCTCCACCCCCTGACAGGCCTGGTGTGTGATATTCCCCTCCCTATATCCATGGGTTCTTATTGTTCAACTCCCACTTACAAGCAAGAACATGTGGTGCTTGGTTTTCTGTTCTTGTGTTCGTTTGCTGAGAATGATGGTTTCCAGCTTCATCCATGTCCCTGCAAAAGACATAAACTTATCCTTTTTATGGCTGCATAGTATTCCATGGTGCATATGTAACACATTTTCTTAATCCAGTCTATCATTGATGGGCATTTATGTTGGTTCCAAGTTTTTGCTATTGTGAATAGTGCTGCAATAAACATACGTGTGCATGTGTCTTTATAGTAGAATGATTTATAATCCTTTGGGTATATACCCAGTAATGTGATTACTGGATCAAATGGTATTTCTGGGTCTCTGTGTAGTCATTGACAATCATTCTTTTAGAAGACATTTAATAAGAAATAGAAAACAATTGATTTTTTTTTTCAGGAAATAACATTTTTTTAGCATTAATATTCAGGCTAATTATTTCTTATATACTAAATTTCCTTCAGAGACCTGTTTTGTTGAAGGATAAGAATGTTTGAGAATGAATTTATCAATTGCCTCAAAGTAATACGTTTCTCACATGTGCTTAAAATCAATTTGTCCTCTAGCTCTGTTCATAATACCATTACAATTCTGTTTATTGAATTTGTAATACTCTATCCATGAGGGAAGAGTATGCTAAAAGTTTAATCTCAGTCTAGACTTTATACAGAATTTCAAAGAGTTTGAAATATTTAGGAATGGATTTATAAAATTTAACTTAAGTTACAGTAACTGGCAAATGAAAGTATGTGAGTGAAAGGATACCCAGGATATTCTAAATGACTTGTGTGTGGCATGGTTTCTTCTACTAAAAGAGATTAGGAACTGGTTTTCATTTGTGTGCAGCATGGAATTCTCCACTGGGTTTATTGTCCAGGCATTGTTCATAACAATTTGAAAAGTGAGTGGGTAAGTGTGAAGTCCTTAAGAACAGGATCTTCGTGTCTTATTCATTTTTGTATTTCAACACCTAACAATTGCTTGGCATCTAGTAGTTACTCAATGTTCATTTGCTAAAATCAGTCTAAAAGTAATGTGTAGATAGTATATTCTTATTTGTGTTCTTGTTTAGAGGTATAAGAAAATTGGAACACATTTCAACACTTCTGAGATATAAGAATTTTCACACCCTATGATAATGGTTTTGTTTTTGCTACATTTTAATCTGGGTTATTCAGAAATTGGAAAGAGCTTGATGTTCTGTGAATATTCTTACCAGACCAAAAAACTTTTAAAAGTTACTCTTTTTTGTCTCTCGAAAGACTAGATGTTTTGATCTAATTCGTGGTTGTTTGTTTGTTTATTGAACATTGAAAGAAAGTTGCTAAAAAGCTCGTTGTGATTATAGGCTGCAGAATGAATTCAATTTAGATTCGAACGTATTTCTCTTTGCTTTGGGGATGTATTTATGTAAACATCGCTTTGTGAAAAAAAATTGGCAGTGGTGTGTTTATAATGAAAATAATTCATTATATTTATTGAAATCATATCTTCTGTAGTGGCAACATCCTTAGGGAGGGGAGGGATGATGGTACTCATTAGATACTTTTCTTCATTTGTGAGCCAGACAGTATATTAGTTTTATCCAATTGCCATCTGCCATCCGTTTTGTATATAGTATGCCTAAGGAGCTCACTCCATATAAGGGTCTAGAAGATAAAGGTAGACCATATTGTATTTATATTTGTAAATACTTTATGCATTAAATTACAAATATTTATGTGCCATTAAGGTCTGAATAAAGGAAATACAGAGTTGAAACAGACATGCCTCTCTTGCTCAAAGCTGGGGGTTGAGGATAACGTTTGGCTGGAAGCATGGTTCATTTGTGTGTGTAGTTGCATTTGTCATAACTATGTGAATGTGTCACTTTGATTTCATTTACCATTAATTTGCTCAGTACCACTTGCAAAGTAATAGCAAAAAATTTCTATACAATTGGGTATGTTTAAGAGTGCACTGTGGAAATACACATGGTGTAGATTCAATGATGCAATAGACCTAAGGAGGAAACATACATTTAATCCATTAAAAATATTTAAAGAATTAAAAACTTATGTGAAATTATGTAATGAGGTTACACAATAACTGGAGCAATAGATTCTGTCAACACAAGTGGCACACATCAGTTTTGAAATGCGAAGGACAGAATTGTTTGAGATTTTTGCAGCTGTGTACTATCAATCATACATAGAAATGTGTGCTACAAAATCTATTTTTTACTCAAAAGAATCTACATAGACTCACAGGAAAAGTAGTGTTCAGTATGAAATCTTGAAAATAATAGCCTCAATGTTAAATGCTAATTGACGAATTATTTTCAATCTCTAGGGAGGCAGGAATAAGGTAATGTTAATAGAACTGCTGGGATTGAGTGCATCGTAGTAGTGCTATTATAGCATGACAAAGATCTGGGCGTGTGCATGTGTTTGTGCGTGTGTGTGCGTGCACATGCATGTGAGTGTGCATGTGTAGGCAACATGGCACTCAAGAAAATGAAAGGAAATGAGCCAGAAATGTCTCACATTTTGCTGGCATCTGTAGAGTGTCGCCATATGAGAACCATATGACTGCTGGCAGATTGGCATGTCAGCTCAGGCATGTAAAACTTGACCGCACTGAGCTCAGGGTTTATCAGTTTATAACAGGAATATTGATACAACTCTAACTGTACTCTTTTTTGTGCAAGGACATTTTACCTTTCCTGATGCCTTCATTCCCAATTGTACCCTTTGAAACTTTCTCCAAGCAGAAATAATGCATATACATAATTTTACCCAATGAAAGGTATACATGTTTATAATAAATGTAAATAAAATTATTTATGTTTAAGTATATTAATGCATATTTAATATAATATATTAATAACACACATGTTATCTATTTACATTTATATAAATATGTATATGGTCCATAGAAAATGAGCTACTGAAGACAGTGGCAACAGTAGCAACATTTTATGTGGCAAGCTGGCTTTTACCTTCATGTATCAATAAGTGCTGAGCACCATGTTCTGCTCTGAGCTAGAGATGGGATTTTAGATGCCTCTTTTCATATGGTAACTGAGGTGGGCTAGAAGGTGGGACTGTAAACTTTCCTCTCAATTGTGATGAAGAGGCCCATGTTGGCATGGTCTATACTTTCCACAAGTGGAAACTCTTGATGAATTGCATCTTCAGTAGCTTTGGGCAGGAAGAAGATAGTCTTAATTATTGATATCTTCAGGGTAAAAGAATAGAGGGTGTGAAAAGAAACAGTCTCCATCTACACTGTTCAAGAGGAAATTGCCTTCTGTTGGAAACAGTCTTTACCGCTCTGCTTTTTAATAAGTGGCTTTTTTGAAATAGAATGTTCCATTTAATTTTCAGAGCCAGGGAAGAGAGAACAGACAGGCTATTAATCCATTTTTCATTGAGTCTACTAAAATAGCGATATTTCTGGTTATTGGAATGATTTAAAAATGGAGATGACAAAACTGAGGCCTAGTCCTGACAAAAGTGTCGAGTGGGTGCATATGACACGCTCCTGAGCAGCGCTGTGCCTCACTTTTTCTGGCTTCCTCCTTTCAGCACAAGGCGGCAGATGGTTTCACGTGCAGGTCCTCACCAAGAGTAACCACTTGCATCCCACTTTGCATCCTTGGCACTTTCTTCATCCTTGCTTTGCGGCCTTGGCCCTCCCTCCAAAGCCCAATTGCCAGTAAAATCTAGAGATGAAGTGAACACTTTGGGGATAATCCTCAAACAATAGGGGCATGGGAGTAGGTGGGGAAACACCCCAGTCTTCCTGTTCCTGGGTGGGACAATTTTGAGGCACTTCCTCCACACTTCCTCAGAGAACCCCTAGAAATATTGCACTCTAGTTGCCCTGAGCAGTAAGTGGTTCATTAGCTACCTTTTATTGGTGTTTTGCCATTTCTGGTATCATTGTCCCCATTACCTCACTATCATTTCTTGGGATCAAATTTGAGTGAACTGCTTGTACTGAAAATGTTATCTCAGACTCTGCTTCTGGGAGAGTCCGCAGTAAGATAGGAAGTGTGTCTCGCATGTCCGCTCCCCTCTTAAATCCTCTTTGGGAGCATCTATCACCAGACGTGACTTGCATCCCATAACCAACATGAATTTCAGCTCCATGATCCTGCTCTCTTTAGTCATCTCCCAGCTCTGGACTTCACCCAATTTTTGCACATTTTATAGAGATGTCTCCATTTTATTTTGGTTTAATTCCCTTAGAGATTGTGAATTCTTCTGGATAAAATGTCCTTTAAGCATGTGCTCAAAAGGCATTGATGGGCTACTTAATTTATGCCATTTGATACATACATCACACTGATATTTTATCAAAGCCTTAACTCAAAGTAGTGAGTCCATTGGTAGGAATTTGGGTTCCTTCCAACTCCTGTCAAAGAGGCCGACACCAATGTCGCTGACACAGGGAACTTGTCCTGCCAACACCCTTCTGCAAGAAACAAATCCCCGAATATATGTATGAGTCGAATGGCAAACAGGAGTGCGTAATGAAATGCACGATTCAAGTATTATTATGTGAATTATGTTTATTCAAGAAAATCTTGTTAGAATTATTGACTATAGCACCTGATATAGGAAAATGCAAAATTATAAAGTTGGCTAAGGAATGATTCTATTCACTGCAAAAAAGTTTCTGTGCTTTACAAAACATTGCCTCTTTTATGGCACTCATTACAATATGAGTATACAATACACAATTTCCTACAATTATTTCCCATACAGGTGAATGCTCCTTGAGGTGTGGGGACCAGCTTGCCCATTTTTTATATCTATCTAATCCTTTGCTTAGATCAGACATTTGGCAAACATTGGTGAAGATAAATGTGAAATACCTAAACACTTCTGTTGAGTATTTATATAACATTAATTACTTAGCAAATTGTGTTTTGGGTTGAATGAGTGATCTCAGAGTGGAATTTAAAATAGTACTGCCGTACTGTAAGCTGAAGAATTCTTAGAAACAACATATAATTTTTGAGCTAGACTGCAGGAAGGCCATATTGAGCATCATATAATAGAAGAACTGATCTGGGAGGCAGGCACACAGGGGCTTCGATCCTGGTTCTGCCAATTAAGAGCTGGATGGCCTTGGAGAATTCACCTAATATCTCCAAACCTCATTTTAAAAGTTGGATATCAATGATGGTCATTTAAAGTGTTTTAATTTCCCTGCCACCACACAACTGGTGGGTGATAGATCTGGGACAAGAATCTAGCTTAATGATTTTCAAACCACATTCTTTTGATTGTAAAACACTAGGTCAAAATAAACATCTCTGAAATTACAGTTATAGTCAATGAGAACACAAGATTTAATACAATGAACTGATATTTGTCCAAGACACAACTATGGCCCAAAACTTCCTCCAATTGATCTAGTCTTATCTAGAGATCCAAAGATGATTAAGTCTGGTGAATGATAACCTTAAGGATTCTATATGGGGCCTCAAGTAACCAATTTGTGTCTTCTACCACATAATAATGTCATTGGATGTCTCCTCCCTTAAGAAAGTGCCAGTTTAAATAATGTCTTTGGGAAGACGAAAATGGTACACTCAGCCCCACTGCTTGAACTGCCACAGCCATGGGCACTGTGGTCTATGGTAGCAGCTGATATAGCCACTGTTACGCAGCAGCCCTTTGTATCACTGCCTCAGAAGGTATTGCACAAGGCCCAGGATCTGCTAACATCATAGATAAATTTCACGTGGCTGTTTACCCTACCTACCAAGAGGATAATCACTTCTCACTATGAGCTGGACTTCAGTTTTTTTGTCTGAATTAAGGTTTCCTATTGGTATCTAATCTGTAGTGGGTGCAATCCAAGTCTGTTTTGATGATGCAAAATTAATCTAGAAATCAGGAGCAAATATTTTTACAGTATCTCTGTGACAGTGGGTCTCAACCTGGTTGCACATTAGAATCAGACGGGATGTATTAACAACTCCAGATGTCTCAGTCCTACTCAGAGCCAGTAGTCTCAGGCACTTCCTATTTTATTAAAGCTCCCACTTATAATTTGAGAGTACTTAAACTTACATGCACTCAGGGTTAAAGGCCACTAGTCTAGGAGGATAATTTTATATGACCTTTCTTCTCACTGCCAGTTCAAGGAACAGGAAGCCCTAGTGGCATTGCCTTAAGGGGTAGTGTTGCCTTTACCTTGAAGCTGACTTCCTGTAATATGATCTGGCTCTGTGTCCCTACTCAAATCTCATCTTGAATTATACTCCCATAACTCCCACATGTTGTGGGAGGGACTTGGTGGGTGATAATTGAATCACGGGGCAACTTCCCCCCTACTACTCTTGTGGTAGCTGATAAGTCTCATGAGATCTGATCGTTTTATAAGGAGTTTCCGCTTTCACTTCTCTCTCATTCTCTCTTGCCACCTTTTGCTTTCTGTCATGATTGTGAGGCCTCCCAGCCACATGGAACTGGGAGTTTATTAAACTTATTTTTCTTCTTAGTCTCAGGTATGTCTTTATCAGCAGCATAAAAATGGACAAATAAGTAGATTGGTAGTAGCAGAGTGGAATGCTGCTGAAAAGATACCTGAAAATGTGGAAGCAACTTTGGAACTGGGTCACAGGCAGAGGTTGGAACCATTTGGAAGGCTCAGAATAAGAAAGGAAAATGTGGGAAGGTTTGGAACTTCCTAGAGACTTGCTGACTGGCTTTGCCCAAAATTCTGATAGCAATATGGACAATAAATTCCAGGCTGAGTTGGTCTCAGATGGAGATGAACTTGTTGGGAATTGGAGCAAAGGTGACTCTTGTAATGTTTTAGCAAAGAGACTGGTAGCATTTTGACCCTGACCTAGAGATTTGTGGAACTTTGAACTTGAGAGGGATGATTTAGGGTACCCAGTAGAAGAAATTTCCAAGCAGCAAAGCATTCAAGAGGTGACTCGGGTGCTGTTATAGGAATTAATTTTTATAAGGGAAGCAGAGCATAAAAGTTCAGAAAATTTGCAGCCTGGCTATGCAATAGAAAAGAAAATCCAATTTTTTGAGGAGAAATTCAAGCTGGCTGCAGAAATTTGCATAAGTAACGAGGAGCCAAATGTTAATCCCCAGGACCATGGGGAACATGTCTCCAGGCCATGTCAGAGGCCTTCAGGACAGCCCCACCTATCACAGGGCCAGAGACCTAGGAGGAGAAAATGGTTTTGTGGACCGAGCCCAGGGTTCCCCTGCTGTGTGCAGCCTAGGGACATGGTGCCCTGAATCCCAGCTGCTCTATCTGTGGCTGAAAGGGGCCAATGCAGAGCTCAAACTGTGGCTTCAGAGGGTACAAGCCCCAAGCCTTGGCAGCTTCCATGTGGTGTTGAGGCTGCAGATACACAGAAGTCAATAATTGGGGTTTGGGAACCTCCACCTAGATTTCAGAGGATGTATGGAAATGCCTAGATGTCCAGGCAGAAGTTTGCTGCAGGGGTAGGGTCCTCATGGAGAACCTCTGCTGGGGCAGTGCGGAAGGGGGATGTGGGGTTGGAGCCCCCACACAGAGTCCCTACTGGGGCACCACCTAGTGGAGTTGTGAGAAGAGGGCTACGAGTCCTCCAGACTCTAGAATGGTAGAGCCACTGACAGCTTGCACTGTGCACCTGGAAAATCTGCAGACATTCAACACCACCACCTGAAAGCAGCTGGGTGGAAGGCTATACCCTGCAAAGCCACAAGGGTGGAGCTGCTCAAGACCATGGAAACCCACCGCTTGTGTCAGTGTGACCTGGATGTGAGACATGGAGTCAAAGGAGATGATTTTGGAAATTTAAGATTTGACTGCCCCGCTGGACTTTGGACTTACATGGGGCCTGTAGCCCCTTTGTTTTGACCAATTTCTCCCATTTGGAACTGCTGTATTTACCCAATGCCTGTACCCACATTTTATCTAGGAAATAACTAACTTGCTTTTGATTTTAAAGGCTCATAAGTGGAAGGGTCTTGCCTTGTCTTAGATAAGACTTTGGACTGTGAACTTTTGTGCTAATGCTGAAATGAGTTAAGACTTTGGGGGACTGTTGGGAAAGTGTGATTGGTTTTGAAATGTCAGGACATGAGATTTGGCAGGAGCCAGGGGTGGAATGATATGGTTTGGCTCAGTGTCCCCAACCAAATCTTGTCTTGAATTGTACTCCCATAATTTCCACATGTTATAGGAGGCATCCAGTGGGAGATAATTGACTCACGGAGGCAGTTTTCCCCATGCTGTTCTTGTGGTAGTGAGTATGTCTTCTGAGATCTGATGGTTTTATAAGGCATTTCCATTTTCACTTCTCTCTCATTCTCTCTTGCTGCCACCATGTAAGAAGTGCCTTTCACCTTCCACCATGATTTTGAGACCCCCCCAGCCACTTGGAACTGTGAGTCCATTAAACCTATTTTTCTTCCCAGTCTTGGGTATATCTTTATCAGAAGCATGAAAATAGACTAATACACTCTGTTACTCAAAGTGCTGGGCTTTGAAGTTTCAATTTGCTTTGGCAGGTGAGTTTCAGCAATTAGAGAAGAATCCCAGGCAGCTGGACTTTTTATTTATTTTCAGAGAATCAAACCCATCTGCACACCCAGTGCTTAAAGTTGCAAAACACTAAGAGTTGTAAAACCTTCTGTGAGTAATGAGAATTTTGACTCTGTTTGCAGAACTCTATGTACCAGAATTATGCTGGAGAAAGCCTGATGCTTTGATTAATCTTTCTAAAAGATGCTATCAGGAATAATTATACGAATTCAAGATATCATTGGATCCTTTTTTGCCCACTCCCTTCCTCTTTCTAGCAAGAAGATGATGCCCTTTCATCCATTCTTAGTAGAAACAATGAGGACATGTGTGGGTTCCGCTCATCCTCTTCTAAACTGGACATAATTGAGCCACTCTGTTTGTTCATATTTACTCACTTCTTACTCAGAGTAGATCTGAGGACTTTATTTATACCTCCTTGTTGGCAATCTCCCCCACATTGAGGAGTCTTTGTCCACCCTCATCAACCCCAGCAAAACGGACAAGTCCCTACCCTTATCATGGCCTATAGTTGGCCTGAATCTGTAACAGAAAGGCCCTTCCAGCCTTTTGTATTAAAAGTTTGAGTTTTGTGAGTAAACCCATTCACAATTCAGAAAGATCAAGATATTTCCTTTTGGAAGAAAGATGAAGTCATATTGCAACAAAAATCTGCCTCTAAAAAAGCTGTTTCTAAAAAATCTGTTCAATATGTATCAAAGAATCAAATTACACCCATCTGGGGAGATACATATGAAAAAAAAAAAAAAACCCTGCGTTAAACAGCAAACCACATCTATAGTGCTTCTTAACAGCAAACAAAGAAATTCTAGATATATCAACAGGCAGGGCAGGGCCTCTTTTGATTAAAAAGTACTTACAGGAAAAGGACAAGTCAAGCTCTTTTAGCCTTTCAGGTTCTTTTCATAAGGTGGGAATAGGGGGCAGCTGCGCATTCTGAGTAATTCAGACGGGAAAAAAAAATCATTTTCGGTGGCCTGCTGATGGCTTTGAGTGAGAGCAGATTTCCATGCAGGAATGATCTATGGGCCAAGGATTACACCCCTTTTTGCTCACACAAGGACTGATTGCATGGCTCACAGCTGGAGTTAATCCAGATTTCTGTTTAATTAAATAGGAGCCATCATTCTATTGCATTACATCAAAGCCCAGGAAGGTGACATGGAGGTGAAATGGCAAATGTAAATTTTTACTTCTTAGATTCTTAGTGAAGGGATAAAAATTCTGGTTTTCAGCAGGGTTTGTTTGTGAGAAAAGAATATAAATATAATTGAGACATCTGTGACTGTTTTAATTTCCCATCAGGATCATCCTTCATAAAATCATATATTTTTCTGGGGCAGGAAGCTTAGTAGGGTAAACCTAAAAAGATATTGGTAAAGCAATTCTTCCCTTCAAGAAAAACCCACCGAGTGCCACTTATTCAAATGGCATTACAAATAATACTATAGTGGATCAGCCAAGAATGAATGAGGTTTGCTTAAAAAGAATACTGTAAATATACTGCTTATGTGGGTTAACAATTTTGGTTACTGGAATGTTTATTACACTTGTCATTTGGAAGATAGATGTTTATCAAAACCAATGTATGAATAAATATGTTTACACTGAAATTCAAAGGAACACAAGATGATTCTCCCACTTTAAAGTAAGTAATATGTATAATTTAGTACAACTAGCTGTAACATGATACCAGTATATCATATATCAAATAGAAACTTCTATAAATGTGATTCTCAAATTAATAATCTTTCTACTAAGTGATTATAAAATCCCTTCCTAAGGTATGGCTAAAGGAAATCTTTCTACTAGAGGAATTTCTCCACCTCCACTTTTTTTTTGGCCATGCCACTGTATTCTGTACCATTTGTGATACAATAGAGAGATGCAAATAGTCACTTCCAGGTAACGAGGTTTCTATTATTGGTTTAAAAAATTTCTCAGTCTCTGTCTGCATTTGCTCATATTTCTGACTTTAAGTACAGTCTTCATGAACTGTAGAAATGGCAGATTTGTGTGATGATTGCAATTAGGTTTGCCTTTCTTTAATGTGCTGTGCAAAATGGCATCTGCAATAGATTGCCCTAACTGAGGGTTTCTTTGCACAACACTGTGGCTCTTTACTTGTTTTTCTCTAATCTGAAAGCTGAAATCACCACTACACTTTAATGTTGACTAAAAATTTTTCTTCTTCCTGGTTTTGTCAGAGAATAGAAATGAGAAAAAACAGAATAAATGACTTAAGATAAAACCACAGGCAGTATGGTTGTTCCTGGCAACATGATTACCTACTACTACCTATCTGCTAGAGCAGTTGAAAGTGTGCATTTCAAAGGCCACAGGCCCAGTTTCATTTCCAAAACCACCACTCACAATCTGTGTGATCTTGAGCAAGTCATTTCAACTCTTTGGATCTGAGTTTACTCATTTACAAAATAGGGGTGATGACACCTGTAATTACCAGGGAAGAAAGAAATTCACAGCAAGTCTGTAACTAATTTTCTCCCTCCTTCAAGGATGTTTCAGGCAATTCTTCCCTGACCATAAAGCATACAGGCATATAGGCAATTTTTTTAATAGTTGGAAGACAATAAGAGGGATTGTTGGGGTCTATTATCTTCTAAGTTCTTACCTAGCAAGGCTTCTAAAAGAATATACCTGTTCTGTGTAGACTGCTTGTTAAAAATTTACCTGTAAATTATATATTTATGAGTCACAACTCCAGTAAAAATTGGAAAATGAGAACTAACATGGACTCTCCAGTTATGTGACTAAGGAGACAGGAAAACAGACACCCGAAAAACAGCAGTTTCCGTGGGCGTACTTCACACATGATGAACATCACTATGTTAATTCAAAACCAGAATTCATCTCAATGCAGAAAAAGAGCCTCCATCCCATAGTTCAGGGAGTCCCAGATCCTGACTCTGCATCAGTGACTGCTACTTCTTTCTTCTTTCTACCACTGATCATTAGAAAGGCTCAGATAAAGTTAGGTTAAAGTTGAATTCACTTTTACTTAAAGTGGGTGTGGGTGGGTCAGTGAATTTCCTCGCAGGATTATTGCAAGGAATTAAATGAGTTAATATATGAAAAGATATATTAACTTTTCATATATACTCAACTTTAACGTCGAGTAAAAATTTTTCTTCTTCCTGGTTTTGTCAGAGAACAGAAATGAGAAAAACCTTGAGGAAAAAAAGAGAATAAATGACTTAAGATAAAACCACAGGCAGTATGGTTGTTCCTGGTAACTATACTGGAACATGGAAACTTCCAGGTTTCCATGTTAATTCTTGGAGGTCTTAGTTTGGATTTCCTCAGGGAGGAGACCCTCAGACAAATAAGTGAATACAAGTAGCTTGTTTTGGTGGTGATACTAGGAAACAGCAGTAGATGAAATGAAACAGGGAAAGCAAAAACATTCAATAATGGGTAAATGACCACAAATTTCCACTGTGAATAATTGTGACTTATTTCCACTGGGCAACTCAGGGAGCCAGTGTAGAACGTGAGCCTTAGAGTTATCTCCACCACAGAAGTGAGGAAGCTGGTGTATTTCTACACTGGCTCCTATCAGTCATTGGCTGAGAGCTGCTAGGGGTTGAGAAGGAGGAGGTAATTGTCTGGTACTTCTGCCTTCCCCAGCAGGGCAGCATCAGCTCAGAGAAGGCCCTCAGGCAAAGAAGCAAAGAAGCTGACAGTTGGCTGTGGGCCACCACACCTACAGCAGAAAGGCTGGGAGGGATATTGACGGACCATGGACTGTGGCTGCTATATTCCACACTGCTGGCGTTTTATTCCTGAAAATAAGAGGACAATCCCAGTTGAAAGATTTAAGAACTGATTTAAAAGGGTTGGGTGGATGGAACTGAAATCAGGAGATATATATGAAAGTTCTCATAAATAATTGTTTCTGGAAACAAAACAATAAAAATGTTACACTAAGTAAAATGTCAATACTTTATGTATTATTTATGTTAGCACAATTAGTAATTCCGTGCTCAGTAATACTAATTTTCATTTATGTGTACTATGGATGAAAATTATTTGTATCTTCATCTGTGGTCTGGTTTGCTCAGTTGCTTATTTCTTTATTATCAATTATATGTGCAGTTATTTTATAACATCATTGCATCTGGTCTGATTTTATGACCTGGGAGTTGTCTCCTGCCTTGGGGACCCACTTCATGTCTTGGGGATCTACTTCCTGTCTCCTGAATTTCACTTCATAAAACCACATGTCATTGCCCTTGTCTTCCACCTCCTTAATCTTATCTCAGTAAGTATCAGCATCCATGTTTTAGCTTCACTTGTGGTAAACTCCACCAAAGAACTGCTCTGTCATGAGCTTCACTTTCTCTTATTTGGCTTCATCTTTCCCAATGTGTCATCACAAATTACCTTTTTCCTTACTCCTATTTTACATCCGTCTTCTACCCCTAATACCAGTTTTTAGATTTTATAATTATGCAAAATTTGGTCTAATTTCACAAATATATCTTAAATACATTGGATCAAGTGTTAAGCATTGTACAAGACAAATTGCTGATTAAAAAAAAAACAAGCCCTGCCCTCATCAAGTGTGGTATTTATCAGCAAGATAGCCATTGGAAGAAAAACATAAAAGCTGATGTTTGTTTGAAAACTGTAAGAAATGCTATGATGTAAAAGGGAATGGGAGCAAGTCATGGTGCAGTTTAACCCCGCCTGAGCGTGTGGGTGTGGCCAAGAGGATTCTCAGAAAACATCCTTGACATTTGATCTAAGATGTAAAGGATGAATAGGATTGAATTTTCTGCCAGGTAAAAACGCTTCCAACAGAGAGAGAAAGTATGTGCGTGGCTCCAATACGGGAGGAGCCTAGGAGGTGCCCAGAGACACTGAAAGGCCAGTGTGGCTGGAGCACAGAGCCCAGGTTGGGTGTGAGCTGAGCTCAGGTGCAGGCAGGGGCTACATAAGGCTGATAAGTGTTGATTTTTGTCTTTATACAAAGACAATGAGACAACATTAAATAATTTAAAGTGAAGGGATGGTGTGGTTGGAATTTTGTTTCAACACGAGTGCTCCCGTCTTGAGAATGGATTAGAGGAATGCAAAAGTAAAAAGCAGGGGACTCTGTGAGAAAGGTTGTTGCAATGGCCCATGTGAGAGATGATGGTGTCTAAGACTAGCTTGGCAGATGAAACTAGTGATACAGATGTGTTCAGGAGACATTGAAATGATTGATCCCACAGAAATGAAGCTATCATCCTAAATGCTGTCATGTATACAGAATAAGGACTTGGGCTTTTGCATTCTTTATGATATAAATTGTGGTCCATTTTTAATTTTGCAAATTCAGTAAAAACTAAGTGAAAACCCCAGATGCCATAGGGACAAGAAGTCTATTATCACACTCTGGGGTCCTGGATCAACAAAGGACACCGGGCGTGACAGGGGCCTAAAATAAAGGACACACAATCAAGTGGGGAAAGTTTGATGTTGCTATGGTTACCCTGGCTCTTTATTTCATCTGAAGGTGTGGTCTAATAAAACTGGTACTGATGGGCTTTGCTTCAGAGAGTCCTTCTTAGGAGGCCATTCCTCCAGACTATACTTGGCCACTCAATGCTACAAGCTTTTAGACATATGTACTCATATATTCTCCAAAGTCCTGCCAATTAAAATATGCTTGGCTTGCATGAATTTAGGCATTTGTCCTTTGAGGAGGATGTTAACACTAATCTTGCTAATCCCAGGCAGCCACGAGGGATTTGGTCACCTCTATCAATCTACAAAACACAAAGGATTTATTCAGTGAATTCCTTCTACAAAGAACTCGATTATTTTTTTCAGAAAGCCTTCAGGCATTAAAAATATATGAAAACATTAAAAAGCTGATTACTCTTCTTGAAGTATGAAGGATGAAGGAATATGCTTGTTTCTTCCTGATTTCTTCCTGATGAATCACAGTGACTTCTATTTTTCTTCCCCAACTTCCCCCAAAGACAGAAAGAGAACTTCTTCATACTTTCTTGAAGAAGTAATGCAAAACAAACCATAATTCAGTTCTTAGGTCACTGTGAATACAATGAATCATTTGTATATTAAGATTTTATGGCTTATAATGCCATTGTTAAAAGTTCAGACTTTTTGTTTTAGGCAATGGGAAAATATGATCATTTTTTTCTATATTTTTAATCAGAGGCAGATTTCAGAGAGATGGCTCTAGGAAAAACTTGTGGGACAAATAGAAAGACAGTGACTTCTGAGTTAAGGAAATCCATCAGAGGGTATTTCAGTTGTCCTAACAAGGTGTATTTATTTAGCACCTCACATGCACCTGGAACTATGCAAGGTGCCCAGCATATGCAGTAAAGCCTAGTAATTGAAAATACAGGCTCTAAAGCCAGTGTGCCTAGATTCAAATCCCAACTCCTCCATTTACTAGCTGAGTGATCTTAAATGAGTTACTTAACCTCCCAGTGCCATAGTTTCTTCATCTATAAAGTGATTATCTATGTATGTATGTATCTATCTATGTATCTATCTACCTACCTACCTCCCTACCTCCCTATCTGTCTGTCTATCTAGATTGTTATAAAGACGAAATATAAAAGTAACTCTGTGTGTGTGTGTGCATGTGTGTGTGTGTGTGTGTGTGTGTGTGTGGCAGAGATGCAGTCTTGCTTTGCTGCCCAGGCTGGGGTGCAGTGGCATGATCATAGCTTACTGCAGCCTTGAATTCCTGGGCTCAAGTGGTCCTCCCACCTCAGCCTCCTGACCAGTTGAGACTACAGGTATGTGCCACCATGGCCAGCTAAGTTTAAAAAATTTTTTTTGTAGAGATGAGGTCTTGATATGTTTCCCAGGCTAGTTCTGAGCTCCTGGTTTCAAGCAATCCTGTTGCCTCAGTCTCCCAAAGTGCTGGGATTACAGGCATGAGCCACTGCACCAGCCCCGAGTACCTCTAGAGCATTGTATATATGGTACTTATTTTTACCTCTTTTATTTAAATAACATCCCTTGAAGTGAGAATACGAATTTTTATTCTACAGGTAAGGAAACTGAGTTTTGAAAAGGTGATATGGTTCACTGAGGTCACAGAGTGAGTGAGGAAAAGATGAAGCAGGCACTGAGTCCAGCTCTCTTTGAGTTCATGTTGTTTTCCTGTTATTTTCTATTTATGAAGGTTCCATGTGAGAACACAGATGGGAGTAGGTAGAGGCTGGTGAATTTAAGTCACATTTGGAGGACAGAATCTATAGAGAGTGAGATGGCTCTTGGGGTCACTCAAATAATGGAAAAGAGAAAGCCTGCATCCTAACAAGTTCCCTCAAAACTTAAGGCTGGTGTGGCTTGCACACAGATTTGTCCAAGTTGGGGGACAAATCAACCACATCATCTGTTGTTGATACAATTTGTCAATATGAGATTTGCTCAGTAGTTGGAAATTATATGAATATAGGGTATAGAACATACACTTAGGAAAGAACAATGTTATTCATCACATTTAGTCTTCAAGTCTGTGCCAAATACGTTCCTGAACTTTATGTTACAGGGTCTGAACCAGATGTGTTTTTAGATGATTCCAAGAAGCATGCTAACAAGCTCTAGACTACTTTGAAATATTTGAGAGTTTCAGATATAAGAAGGTCACAGGGTAGATATTTGGGATATCTTAAAAATGACAATTTAATTAACACCACAGTCATGATATGTCCAAGACCACCAGACAAGATAGGCAGACAGGGGTCATTAGACATTCGCACACTGGATTTGGCCAGTGATAAGTTGCCATAGTTAGCATAGGTCGCCACCAACACAGATCTGGTTCTGAGCTTTGTACATTTAAAAGCTTAATGTTATCAATTTGTCAGGCTATAAGAAATAGATTATTGCTGACCAAATTCATAAGAGAATGAATTATATACTAGAACTTATAGTTTGCTATGAGATACCAACCTAAGTGATAAATGATACCCCAGACTTAGATTTCCTGAGTAGCTACATGCACTCAGGAGATCAAATTATGAATTCAAACATTGCTTCATAATTCTAGAACTGGGGGGAAGAGTGTAGATTGCTTTAAGGTATACTTTCTCTGGGTAAATTCACTCTTCTTTATTCTAAAAATATTTCTACCTCTGCCCCAGACCATGCTGAAAGGGTCATAGCCTTTGCTGTCCAGCAGATGATTTAGGGTTAGGAAGCCAGGAAACCAGCTGAGAGGCAGTAATTATAGTAATGCAGATGAGAAATAGCTTGAAATAAGATTCTACTCATGGCAAGGAAGAAGTAGGAAAGAATTATGTTATTTAAGAAGTAGCCTTAATAGAATATAGAGATGGATTTTATGTGGAAGGTGAGGCAAAAAGAGAAGTTAAGGCTGATTTGTAGATTTCTAGCTTTGAACATGTCCAGTTAGGGATAGCTATGAGATTTCCACTTGAAGAGAACCAGCAGTATCTCCTTAGAAGAGATTTTTGGCTAGGGAGGCAGATATGGAAGACATTGCTGTGTCCATCTGTTTGCATAAGGATGTGATTTTCCCAGGGTGTGTGTGGAATGGGAGGGGCAGTGGTAATGTGTAGAATTTTGCAGCACACCAACAGTTTGGGAGCAAATGGGAGAAGAGAAGTCAACAAAGGAGACTGATGGAAAAAGGGAGGCCAGAGAGAGAAGAAAATCCAGGGAGGAATCATGGCACATAACAAAATCTAGAAAGAATTTTCAATAGAGTTCTTGATAAAGCCAAATGCCACAAAGTGGCCAAATAAAAAGAAAGACTGAAAAAATGTGTCTATTGTATATAACATCTGGGGGGTCTTCAGTTGTTTTTTACTGAGTGATAAGGCCAGAAGTTCCCATTGTAATGAGTAGAATGGTGAGTGAAGGAGTCAAGACATTGATTTTAGGCTAGTTTTTCCCAGAAGCTTGAGTGTAAAAATAAGAAAGTTAGACAGTTAGTTTGGAGTTGTGTGATGGGCTTTATAAAGTGATGGGGTTTGAACATATTTATTTACTGATTAGAAAAATGTTAGTGAAGGGAAACATGTTGAATATTCAGAATGGAAAGGAAATAATTGATGAAACATTAAGCAATCCTTATTTTACTATTTCTTAGAATAGGAAATTATCAAATAGTCATCATCTTGAATTTGTTATTGAGTATATGACTTTCTCAGAGTATATTTGTAGATTCATCAAATTCTGCAAAACTTCTTTGGTTTCTGGCTGCAAGTAGAGATCTGTCCTTGGGACTGTATCATATTGGCTGTGCTCTAGACAAGGTGTGATCATGAAGAAAGAGTATAAAGAAAATTTCGGTTCCAATTTAATGACCTGCTGAGTGAGCCTCAGGTTAGGGGTTACTCATAGAGAGGGACAGGGCAATGGATGGGGCAATGGATGAACCAATGGGTACATATTAATCTAAACTACTTTCCATTCATTTATGAATATAATTTGGTTGCCGGACTCCAAGCTATGCTAAATTCAAAGTACTCGTGGTCCCTAGTCACCAGGAAGCTATGAGCTGAGGCCAGGAAGATAAACATTAAGCAAACAGATATTTTGGTGTGTCCTTCCCTTGAGAATGTCATTTCAACTGATATAACACTAAAGAAAGATGAAAATTTTGTAAACCAAAATAGATGTGGAAAACCCATTTCTGGTGGAAAGAATAGTGTATGATGCCAAGGCCCTGCAGTAAGAGGCATCTGTTAACATCTTACTGATATCTTTCTTTTTTTCCCCTTTATTTTTTCTTTTCCTATCCATTCGCTTTATTTTGAGGACAAAAGAGGAAAGGCAAAATTTTACAAAAATAAAGGACTGAATTTGACAAAGAATTAAGAAGTAATTGATATTATAGATGGTGTGAAAAGTAGAACCTTGGAAATGTACAGCATGTGGGTATAATGAGTATTTATTTAAAACTATACATATAATTCTCGTGACAAAGTTCTCCTTATCTTAATTTTATAAGTAAACATTGCCTTTTTTTTTTTTTAAATAGATACAGGGTTTTGCTCTGTCACCCAGGCTAGAATGCAGTGGTACAACCATAGCTCACTGCAGCCTTGAACTCCTGGGCTCAAAATAATAAAGCATAATAAAGAAGATCTCTTTCCCTCTGTCCCATTCTCTCTTTGTCCCTCTCACTTTCCTAGATAGTGGCAAAGATTGCAGAGGTGATTTTAGTCTCGAGCTTGATGACCTGAGGGACAACTAGTAACAAATATGCTTAAAATTCCAAAGCTGAAGGAAGCCAGTGACATGATAAGTCACAATTATAGTTGGTGTCTTGCTGATTTTTCTTATATAGCAAAAGTCTTTAAGTCTCAAACTTAACATTTAAAAGGAAAGAAAACAAGACAGGAATAACACTATCTTTAAAAATCACTTTGTGCCCTCTTCTTTTATTTTGAACCTTTTCATATGGATTTTTTCCATTCTAAATTTTCCCTTGAGACTTCCTTCCTTCCTTCTGCTTTTCTTGTTTTGTTATATATAATTAGAATAAAGGAAGGCAAATATGTTGAGATTTAAATTCCAATATATCTAAATTGCTAAGTTCACAATATGTACAATGGGGGCAAAGTCACATAAAATCAGTTTTACAGACATATTTATAAAACCACCCAAGAGGAATAATGAGAGGCTAAAATATACAATTCCAATACATGAAGTTTCGATGTAGAAAGTCTTGGGTTGCACACTTATAAATGGGAGCTAAATGATAAGAACTCATGGTCACAAAAAGGGTAAAAACAGACATTGAGCCTTACTTAAGGGTGGAGGTTGGGAAGAAGGAGAGGATCAGAAAAAAATACCTATTGGGCACTAGGCCTAGTACCTGGGTGAAGAAATAATCTGTCAACAAAACCCCATGATATGAGTTTACCTATATAACAAACCTGCACATGTACCTCTGAAGAACCTAAAATAAAAGTTAAAAAAAAAAAAAAAAAAAGAAAATAGAAAAAAAAGGTCATGGGTTGTTGAGCAACTTCTTTAGTAACAAAATGTAAAATTCTCAAAGCTAGTTCTGAGGTTGTTAAAGTTAATTCTAAATCTGAATTTAAATTTCCTTCTTTTTCTGTACAAACTTAAAAAAATTTTAGGAGTATAGCAGAGGAAGGTAAAGTATATGAGGAAATGTTACTAATATAATTAAATACATTAAGTCAACCAGTTTCCATATTTCATTTGAATATATAAATCTAAAATATGAAAAATAAAACTAATATACATGTAAATGAAGATTAAAATGTCACAACATTGTCTGAATTGGTTCATTTATTTAATAAACATTTATTAAGCATCCACTCAGCCTCTGTCTCAACCTGGGGATTTACAGCAGTTAACAGATGATAATTCCTGCCCTCATATAATTTCCACTTCAGTCTCAATGATATTTTTGTAAAACACCCGTGTTTGATATGTTGAATGATACAATATGCTGGCTTTTAAAAATAACTTATTTTTCAATACTTTAAAATGCTTAAATGTTAAATATTTTATATAATGTAAAACATAAATTTCTTTTCTTAAATATATTGCCAATCATATGGGAATATTTTAAAACATATGCTATGTTTAGTTATGAATATAAGAGAATTGACAAGAAAATTATTTGAAAAGGTAATGAAGAGTTTGCAAGAGAAAACAGAGCATGACTTTAAGAGACAGTGAAACCATTAGTGTGTAAATGGTTTATCGGAATACTTTTCTCAGTATTTACAAAATCACAGTAACTCTATGATAGACAACATTTTCGTACTCCATATTTTTATGGTTTAGTTCTTACATTTTGTGCTGGATCTTTGGTTAAATCCGAGAAGTGTTAAACCCTAGGGGAGTATTTCTGACTACAAATAATGTCATCTTTTCACAAGATAATAAAAAAATAAAATAATATTAAGGCAACCTTCTCATCAAGGTTATAATTCGAATGCCCTATTTAACTAAGAATAATGATGCTTCTTTAAGGTTGCCTTCTGCTTTGCTCAAGTTCTACATCTTTTTAATCCAACATGTAAAGATGTTGTGATATCTCATTTGACATTTTCTTCATATATTCAAACCACTTATATTGAAAAAAATATGATTATAAAAATGTTTGTCACTTCATTGGAAGTAAAGTGTTTTGTGCGCTCTGAAATAAAGGTTTACTAATGAGAAAGACGTGAAATGAGAAATAATGGCTGTGCAGTTTAGAATGTCAGAGAACTGGCTGGAAAAATTATGTACAACATTGCACTTAGCAAAGTTCCCTGATTCATTGTAGGAGCTCAGATAATAAAAAAACAGCCAATGACGATAATTCACAAAGCCACAGTAACTCTATGGTAGACAAGATTTTCATACTCCAAAGCTGCTACACTACACAGGTATTTAGGAGTAAATTTAGAAAGCAAAATATAAGTCAAATATATTTCTTTTTGGTCTGTTTACATTGATTGACTCTTTTTGAGATCTTTTCTCTCTTAAGAAAGTTAAGAAGCTTGATTATTTGGTTCTTATCACTTATAAAGAGTTAAACAATACTATCTTAATTACATTTTAGCTGTTTAAAGCAATTAAATCCTAAGCTTGTTTTACTTTCAAGAAAAAAAGTCACACAAACCTTGGTTTAGTTGTAAAAAGTGGCAACCATTATTCTTCTTGAGACAACTGTTGATCAGTATCAAGTCTGTTTAAGTGAGCTGATCAGCAAACATTCACTAAATGGTAATGTCTATCACCTGTCTAGTTTGATGCTAAGCAGTAGCCAAAGATAGCTTTTTAAAGCAAACTGGCCACCCATCCATACCACTGCCTGAGGGGTTATATTTAGCCTCCTGGAAACAACGTGCATGGTTAGAAGGGCCCGAAGAGGTCACTCCAAGAAGCAGAGCTAGAGGTGAAAGACCATGACCTACCTGGGCAGAGCCAGGCACTCCGTCATTTTAATAGCACACTAATTCCAAAAAGTTTTAGCACTTATGGCCTTGAAGCTTAATTGCTCTCATTTATCTTCCTAATAAATGATGCCAGAGCTTAGAAATGTAAGAGATTTGCCCATGGTAAGTCAGTAAGTGGGGGCATGGCTATATTGGAACCTCTTATCTGTGCATGCCTTAGGTTGCTCTGATGCCAAAATAATAACTGAAATACACAACTCAGAAATCACTGTACTTGTCAGATGAATGCCACCCTTCATTTGATTTCCCAATAGAATTGCTGCTACTATACCCTTTGGCACAACGTAATTTCAGTACTTAAATAAATATATGCAGAGATGAGTACAATAAATGGATGCATCAAATAAAATTCCAAGAATGAGAGGTGAGAAGAACATATTTGGTTTTAGCCCTTTTCACTGAAATTTAATAAACACATACAAAAATGGAAAAGACTAGTAGTTCGTAGAGGTCTCAAACAACAACGATAAAAAGATGAATTGAGTGGAAAGAGCTTTAGAAATTTTGTAGAGCAATGACCTGCTCAAGTCCGGGGGGAAAATGTCCAAGAAACAGGAAAGATTCACACTGCTTGGAAATGACACCTGATGCTACAGAATGTGAAAATACCCACTTTGTAAATTAATGTGATGCCCTACTTTCTTGAAAACTATCAATTTGTTAAGATGGTAGCAAAATATTAAAATGCTTGTTGAAATTAAAGCCACATTGCAGACATCTTCTGCACAGATACTCAAGTTTTTCTCTTAATCATGTTTCTATTTTCAGTCACTAGAGGAAAGACACACATTTACATATGGTGAGCATTAATTTGAAGAGGTCTGTTAGCTTTTGTTAAATCCTCTCATTAAATTTCTTGGATGGATTCCTATCCAGCTTATCCTACCAAATCTAAAGTTTGTTCAGGTGTCGAGAGTGAAGAATTTCAAAAGCAAGTAAATAGCCGCATGAGCTGGTGCTAAAACATAAGAACCAGCTAGAAGCCTCATGTGTTCTATGTGAGGAGAAAAATAGTAAACAGGTCAATGAGAAGAGAAACGAGAAAGCAAAATGAGAAGGACTATTGCAAAAGGACGTGCCTGAGAATGGTGTTTGGCAGCGTTTTCTGGGGCCCTGAAAACCCACATTCTAGCACAGTGCTGGGATACTTTTGAGGGGATGAATAATAATTAAATTCATTGATCATTTTCTCTGTTAGCTTTGCCCCTAAAAACTGGTATATACTTGAAAAGGACTGTATTAACCAGTTTATCCTCACAACAAAGTTTATCCTTACAACAACCCCATTAGGTAGAAATCCTTATTATCCCCACTTTAAGATAAAAAGATTGAGGCATAGAGATGGAAAATCATTTGTACAAGGTTACACAGCTAGCAAATGACAGAGCTAGCATCAGTAACCAGGGACGGGTGATTCCTATTACATAGTTATTCACTCTAGGGCATGACCCATTGAGAGGCAAGTGTTTTCCGCTCCCCCCACCCCCGCCGCCCATGCAGCAATTGGCATTGGAAAAGCAAGGTAATGTTCTTTCCTGAAGCTTATAGTTGTGCATATGAGAGTTTTGTCCAAACTCTGCCAGTTCAATCTCATAATATTTGCCAAGCACCTACTCTAGGTAAGGGACACTGTGCTAAGTACAGGGATTACAAACATGAATCATTTGACAGATTCCACTTTCACAGAACTCAACAATCTTTTGAGTGAATCCATCAGGAGGCTATGATAAATAAAAAGTAATCGTGAGGGTGAAAGCAATAATAGCTGCCGCTTACTGAGCACCCACTAGGAATAAGGCATTGTGCTTGGTTCTTCACAAATTTATGCCAGGTACTCTACACAGCCATGCTTTCACACAGATTTAACAGTGTTTATTTTACAGATGAGGAAATAAGACTCAGGTAGTTTCAAGTAACTTGGCCAACCTCATACAAGTAGTAAATGACTGAGCCAGGATTTGTACAAGCAGAATACAAATGGTTCTTTATAGAGTATGGCGTGTCAGAAGGGGCATGAAGCTACTCTTGTACCTATGACAAAACAACCCTTTTTCTAAGAATATTATACTGTTGAATGAAGAGAGCAATTCTCAAAAGAAAGTGTATACACTTTTGGAAAAGGGGGAGCATCTACCAAGATAGCGTATCAGCCAAAAAATGGGCATGTAAGATTTATTACTTGTATACGTGGGAAGTCCACAAAAGACAACAAAACATGAGGGACGCAGGTGCAGTGAGAAGCTAGTGTAACATAGGTGTCAGGGTTCATTCTGTCCCAGGTTACTTTTCAGGCTCTGAGGTGTCCCCCCGCCATTTGTCCTGAGGCCATGTAATACATTTTTGTAAACTTTGCAAAAGCAAGCCACACTATTCACAACCTAGTAAGACCACTGTCTTGTTCACTGCAAATTCCACTCTAATACTGCTTCCATTGTGTGGCACTGGAGGGCCATCGAAATTTTAGGGATTCAGCTAGGAGAAGCTGAATTAAGAATGCATTTAATTGGAGTTAGTAGGATATATTTGTGGGGATTTGCGGGGGAGAGGCTGCCTGGGTTTACAGTTAAAGTCATTTCTATCTGTCCCAGTATAGGAAAAACTTCCCAGAACATTCCTGCAGAGCCCACAGTACCAAAGCAGCTGGTATGTGATGCAAAGGCACAGCGCCGGCAGCTGCAGGCTTATCATATAAACGTGTCCCCATGTAAGACAAATGTGGGTCATGCAGATGAGTAAGATATGAAATACATGGAGCAAGAAACAATTAAGAAACGATTCCGTGGCAAACTTCCAAATATCAGACATGTAACATTCATTGTATATGGAGTATTTGGTTCTTGCTGTTCCCTAGGCAAAACAGAATTGTTTTCTCCTGATAGAAATAAACTCAAAATTCAGTGACTAGAATTGTAAACATGCCATCCATTCTTTTCATTTTTGATGGCAATTATTTGAAGTGGAATTTATCAGTTCTGTGTTTTTAGGGCAAAATGTTTGAAACAATAATTCAAGCACTATTTACATGTGAAATTGCGTGTTTAATTTACTCCAAATATCAATAATAAAACATATTTTGATTAACCATACTAGAAAAGCTAAATTATTTCTGTTCTCTCCATAGAAAATAATATTATAAAATTGCTATCATATGACATGGCAGTCAGAGTATGCCAAATATAAGACTATAGGGAAAATGATGTCATAGAGATATATTAGACAGCTAATACATATAATGATATAAATAGTATATAATTTTATATTCAAATGATGTAATAGATAAGATAAATGTAATCTAAATATCATATAGTTACATATATAAATGACAAAAATTATAATATGACAAAAATAGAAGATGTTAATAAAATAGATCTTTTTCTGGATGTTGTGAAGTTTACAGTGTTTGAGAGTTTCAAAAAATTATTATTTATATGTTATTTAAAATTTATGAGTTTTTCTTATTCTAAAAGGCTGTTTTTGAAATGTTATAGATAAATCTCAGTTTACCTATTTCTACTCTTTCTGATTTCTTCTGTCAGTTCAAATCTGCTGTTCGACTCCAGTAAGTTTCTCATTTTGGTTATTGTGCATTTGATTCCAGAATTTCTATTTGGTTTCTTTATATGTGGGCATATAAAGAATATCTTTATTGATATTCTCTTATTTAGCAAGACATCATTCTCATGGTTTCCTTTAGTTATTTAGATATGGGTCCTTTAGGTAGTTAAAGATAACAAAAATAGGTGATTTAAATTAGTCTTTGTCTAATCAATTCAACATTTGCAATTCCTTGGGTAAATTTTCTATTGATTGTTTTTCTCTCCCCTACTCATAGGTCATAATTTTTTTTCTTTGTGTGTCTCATAATTTTTATTAAAAACTAGA
The DNA here is from genome assembly GCF_001604975.1 of Cebus imitator. NCBI lineage: Eukaryota > Metazoa > Chordata > Mammalia > Primates > Cebidae > Cebus > Cebus imitator. The sequence goes on along the minus strand of NW_016107513.1, from coordinate 811,581 downwards.
TGTTTTATATATAATAATGTGGTAAGTCTAGAAGTGAGAATATCCTGCCCCCCATCCCTCAGGATTTGTTGTTGTTCTTTGTCATAAGTGTTGTTTGCTCCATGATTTTTCTCAACTAATGTAGTCAAATTCTTTGTCATATGTGGCCACTGAAGTCTCTGTTCAATTTGTCTAGGGGCCAGCTAATGATTGCACAGAGGTTTCAAGTGCTTGGAACCAACAAAAATCTAGTCTTTTTAGAGGATCTCTTGTGTGTTTGTTAGGGTATGCCTTTGACACTTCTCCAGGCAGTTTGCAACTTTGCCTTAGCTTTTACTTTCTTCTTGCACAAAGATTCAAGGTTAGTCATGGGTAAGAGCTTAGAACCTTCTCAGGGCTCTCTTAAGCATGCACACAACCCTGGATGTGTGTGTGGACTTCTAGAGTCCCAGTAAGGTTTCAGAACCTTTCAAATGTTTTATTTGCAAAAGCATATCATTTCACAGCTTTCAAGCATTTTGGTTAGTCTATTGTTTGTTCAAACAGTTGTATTTTGCCTTTGACAGCAGCAACTAAAATATTTTCCTGTAAATATCTTCAATAATGCACCAACCTCAGTCTCCTACCCCTACCCACCACCCATTACAGCTTTAGCACTATGCATGTTTCATTACAATTCTTTGCAAATGAAGTCCATTCGGCCACCTCCAGTACTGGTGCTGGGACTGTGGGCTGTAATTTTCAAGTGTGTCACTGAGCTGAGGAGCTGTGGATGAGACTAGGAGCTCATTGCTTTTACCAAGAATCAGCTTTTTTTTTTTTTTTTTTTTTTTTTTGTAATAATCACTCCCTGAATTGCTGCAAGCCTTTAGTTTCCAAAGTTTTAAGAAAGTTAAGTCTGCCAACTTTTCCCATTTTATTGGTTGCTTTAATGAAGGAGTGAATTTTGGGAGTTCCTTACTCCATCACACTTATATCACTCCCCAAATTTTCTCTTTTGTACCTCATTTAGTATTTGCAATTTAATATTCTTTTTTTTTTCTCAAAGAGAATCTCTCAATTACATAAGTATAAAGCCCATCAAACATGTATCTGTCCTTATACAGAACAGTGAACAATTGTAAATAGTACCTTTTAGGGGATGGATGTAGTATCATAGAAAGAATAAAAAATTAAAATGAGAGGATTAAAGAAGGGATTTAAAGTAAGCCTTCATGGGAGAATTGGATTTTCACCAGTGGAGGTGGGTAGGTGGCATGGGGAAGCTGAAAAGATATCACAGGTCAAGAAAAATAGAAAATTTAGATAATGCGAAAGATGTCATAATTGTTAGAAAAAGCAATTGGTCCACTTCAACTTCAGTGACGTATATTTGGGAAATTATAAGGAAGATAAGCCTGAAGACAGAGGATAGGGCCTCAAAAGCCCAGACTAGAGGGTTTTATAACAAGTCTTATTATAAAAGAACAATAATAATGATGATTTTTTTCACCCTGCATGGTGTTTTACCCTCAGGTTAGAACTTCACAGACTGTTCTGTAAATAGTAATGTGATTTATCCTTGCATTATCACTATTGCCATCTGCAAGCTATGTATTACTCAGTATTCTGTATACTTCAATACTATGGCTGTGAGTGAGTTATGGGGCCTTATTCAACCTAAACGTAATTTTAAAATCCTGTGTGTCTGGGGGAAATCACATTTCAGAAGCTCATCCATCACTTCTCTGGGTAACGTTTAAGTACTGGGCATCATGATTCTGGAGTTAAAACAGAACATGACATGGAAAGGAAAAAGAGGTGTGTGTGACAGAATTAGAGGGAGCAATAGAGATAATTGCTCAGAGCCAAAAGAAAACACAAAATTCTAAGGTCTAATTTTTGGAACTGGTGAGGCTTCATAATAGCTATTCACTTCTAATCATCCTCAAATAATAAATGAATAGAACAGTCAATGCTATTAGAATAATTTACTATTCATCAAGAATGATAAATGAGGGGAATAGGTTGTTATTCAAATTTGTCTAAAAATAGCAAAGAAGAAGAAGGAAGGAGGAGAACTACTACTGTTTTTCAGTCTAGCAACAACACGTGCAGTGGTGGCAGGACTGCTGGGACGCTCGGGGTGGCAGAAGAAAAGACGAAGCCAAATGTGCTTGCAGTCAGTGCCTCTGGCTTGGCTAGACACCAAAGTCAGCTGAAACAATGATGAATCCTCTTAGTTATTCCAGCTCCAAAAAGCAAAACACTTTTCTGCTTTACTAATGCTTTGTCCCTGACGGGTTTCCTCTTCCTCTCATTAATCTTTAGTTTATGAACTCTGTTGGCAAGAGGTATACAAATCACCCACAAGCCACACACAGAAGTAGATGCTGTCAACAGCTCCTGGACACATAGGGCTGTTCATTCATTGGCAGTAGCACTGAATCACCATCAGCCTCTACATCACTAGTTTGCCACACAATGCAGATGTGATGCAGATGTGACCCAGTTGTCTTCATCTACAACCTCCTTCCAAATACTCTCAATGAAAGTGGAGATGGAGATAAGGATGAGGGGACAACACTGGGCATGGGAAGAAAGGGCAGGAAGTCTAGAGAGCCTCATGTCAGTTCACCTACAGGTTTTGAATTACCATTTGTGTCATCATTTGGCTGCTAGTAGCAGCATGCTGGTATTACTGAGCATGGAGCTGAAGCCCCAGCAATGAGCTATTCTGAATGTTCCCCTGCTGCCTCCATGACAGATTCTGAGAATTCATAGTCCAGGGGGAATTATGTCCAGACAACCCAGGACCTGCATGTATCTGCCTTGCAAAATGTCTTTGTTGATAGGCCAGATCATCAGGCCAGATTCCATCAATACTGATGATGAGTTTCCCATCAGGGGCCTAGTTTTTTTAAATATATAACCCAACCTGATGAACTGCACCACCCAAGCCAATCTTTTTTTTTTTTATATATAATTAAACTTCTCATGGGGCTAATGAAGTTCTAAATCAGAATCTAAATCCTTTTACTCTCAATAAACTCCTGCATACATTGTAACTCTGTAGATGTAATTTATGGGAAAGAGCTGCCACTCAGCTCTCTCTGGCAGCATTTAAAACTCAAATGGCAGTGGATTTGTTGGGGGTGGGGGATTGATAGCTCTAGCCATCTCTAAATGTCATGTTACTGAAGTAAAATTTCTATATGGGGCTTGTACTGGCTTGAAATATCTGTGGTTGATTTTTAAAAGTTGATAACAAGACCATGTTTCTAGAAGAGTTGCCGGATAAAATACAGGATGCCTAGTTAAGTTTAACGTTCAGATAAGCAATAAATAATTTGTAGTACAAGTATATCCCACACATTGCATGAGATATACTTGTACTAAAAATTTGTTCATCATTTATCTCAAATAAAATTTAACGTTGCACGGTATTTTAATTTGCTAAATCTAGCAACCTTACAAAGGAGACAATATCATACAAGCATTTGCTCAAGTGTGGAGGAAATGCTTGTTTATATATATGATTAGGACCCCTTCATGGATAAGTGTACCTTGTGGAATTACTCATGAACTTGTTATTGGGCATGTGAGAAGGCAAGACTCTAAAGCCTGTTAAACTGTTATTAACATGTGACTTATATTGTGAATAAAATACCAATAAATATGTATTATGCTAAAATCTATAGCACACACAAATGGTTCCAAACACAATATCACTTGATTCCCAATGCCATAATCAAATGGCTTCATGCAAATGAAATGGCTTCGGTAGTTATCCATGTAATGATGTTGTGAAACAGCCTTACTGTCAGGTAACCTTATCTTTTATGCACTTCCCCAAATGCCTAAAATGTCACACTAAAACACTTTCAAAATTAAATAATGCCTTGCTATTTCTGAGGTGAGATGCCTGCTGAGTTTAAATCATTTTTTTTAAAGAAGAAACACTCATAATTTTTCTGCAAAATTAAATAGTTATCTGATTCCGTGAAAGAAATATATTAACATATTTTAGGTTAAACTAAACATTTACTAAAATGTTTAGTTACAATAATCAATATTTCCAAATGAAATGATCATTCCAAAGATAAGTCAAAAGGTTGAGCCACTAGAAACTGAGGCTTTCTGTACTCTCTCTGTACAAATATCCAGGAGGTTTTAAAATACACTGAGAGTAACTGTTGCTCACTGAAGAGTTTTCTACCTTTTTGTATTTAGCAATATTCATTCTTTCCTGTCAGCCTCTAACTCCTTGAACTTACTTCATCCCCTCCTCTGTCTGCGGCCACCTGATATACTTTGGCTAGCTTTACTTCATGTCAGTTTCAAGCACCAAAATCCCATCTAAAGTAAGAAAAAATTAAAGAAATCTTGCCAAACTGCATCTCATAAGCATCTCAGTTCATTCCTCCCTGATCTTGTGTTCTGGTAACAATAATTAAGCCTGACGTGAAACTCAAAATAGGTATTCAACTACACTCTCCTAATAGGTGGTTCCATGACTTTCCAACATTCAAAGTGATCTCTTCCACTCAGTTATCTTGTCCCCCACTCAAGTGAACTTCCTACAAATTAGAGTTAAGATGACAATATCACAGGTGGTAAAGAAAAACACCACATGGTGATAATGGCTGGGGAGCCTTTGTAGCTCTGGCTTTTCTACATTACAATACATGAGATTATTAGATTAGCTAGTTGGAAATCCGATATACATAGGAGAGAAAACCTAAGTAAAATAGAGTCATACACAGACAGATCAAGTGAGTTTAATTGGGTACAGAAGAAGAGAAAAGACAAAAGAGCACTGGGTATATATCCAAAGGATTACAAATCATTCTACTATAAGGACACATGCACACAAATGTTCATTGCAGCACTGTTTACAACAGCAAAGACCTGGAACCAACCCAAATGCCCATCGACGATAGACTGGATAGGGAAAATGTGGCACATGTACATCATGGAATATTATGCAGCCATCAAAAACGATGAGTTTGTGTCCTTTGTAGGGACATGGATGAACCTGGAAACCATCATTCTCAGCAAACTGACAGAAGAGCAGAAGATCAAGCACCGCACGTTCTCACTCATAGGCGGATGTTGAACAATGGGAACACATGGACACAGGGAGGGGAGCACTACACATTGGGGTCAGTTGGGGGGAAATAGGGGAGGGACGGTGGTGGGTGGGGAGCTGGGGAGAGATAGCAAGGGGAGAAATGCCAGATGTAGGTGATGGGGAGGAAGGCAGCAAATCACACTGCCACGTGTGTACCTATGCAACAATCTTGCATGTTCTTCACATGTACCCCCAAACCTAAAATGCAATAAAATAAATAAATGGGAAAAAAAAAGAGCACTGCTGTTGGCTGCGGCGCTCTGAGCACTGTGATGCTGGAGGTGGGGGTGCTGAGCTAGGAAGGCTTCGAGATATGGGGATTCCACTGATTGTGTGGGTAGAAGATACTAAATCTAATTTTTCTCTTTTCCATATTTTGCCTTGAACTAGCTGATTTTTCTCTTAGCTATGGGTCACATTTCCTTCTGCTCTGGAAGTATAGTAGTATTTATAAATACTGGATACCATAAATATTACAGAATTTAGTATTCAGATTTTGTGATTTTCCTTTTTATTGTATATATTTAAGGTGTGCAATATGATGTTTTGGATATACATACATAGAAACAATGTATACATATATACATAGCAAAATTACTATTGCAGTCAAGCTAATTATCCTATCCATCTCCTTCCAGTTACCCTTCTTTCTTTTCTTTTTTTTTTTTTTGGTCATAAGAGTTCCTAAAATCTACTCTCTTAGCAAATTTTTAACTATAGTTCTTAGGCTGTTGAATTAGACTTATTCATCCTGTCTTCAAGTTTGTGTTCTTTAACCTACTTTTCCATATTTCCTCTCCCTCCTCATCCCTGTAACCACCATTCTACTTTCTGTCTCTAGGTATTTGACTTTTTAAAAATTCCACATATAAGTGAGATTATATAATATTTTTCCTTCAATTTCTACCTCATTTCACTTAGCTTGATGTCCTCCATGTTTATCTATGTTGTCGCCAATGGCAGTATCTCCTTCCTTAAGTTTGAATAATATTTTATTTCATATGCATACATATATATTATACACACGCACGCGCACACACACACACACACACACACATATATATATATATACACACACACACAACTTCTTTATTCATTCATCCATCAATGGACACTTAGGTTGTTTCTATATCTTGCCTATTGGGAATAATTATGTTGAATATTGTGCTGCAAGGAACATTGGAATGCAGATATCTATGCAAGGTGCTGATTTCATTTCCTCTGGGTATATAACCAGTAGAGAGGTTGCTGGGTCATTTGATGCCTCTATTTTTAATTTTTTGAGGAACCTCTGTGCTGTTTTTTATAATGATGTACCAATTTACATTCTGAGCAACAGTATACAAAAATACCCTTTCTCCACACCATCACAACACTTGTTATCTCTTTTTGATAACAACCATTCTAACAAGTGTGAGATAACATCTCACTGTGGTTCCGATTGATGTTTACCTAATGATTAGTGATGTTAGGCATCTTTCAATATACTTGTTGGCCATTTGTATGTCTCCTTTAGAAAAACGTCTCTTCAGGTTCTTTGTCCATTTTTTAATAGGATTATTTGTTTTTTCATTACGAGTTGTTTGAGTTTTAACACCTTATCAGATATATGGTTTGCAAATATTTCCTCCCAATCCATGGGCTGTCTTTTCATTTTGTTAACTGTTAACTTTGTTGTTCAGAATCTTTTTAGTTTGATGTAGTCCTACTTTTTTTTTTGTCTGAGCTTTTGGTATAATGTCTAAAGAAATCATGGCCAAGGCCAATATCAGGGATTATTTCCCTTATGTTTTCTTCTAGGGTTTTGATGATTTGAAGTCTTACATATAGGTCTTTAAGTCATTTTGAGTTGATTTTTGTGTGTAGTATAAGGTAAGGGTCCAGTTTTATTCTTTTGTATGTGAATATCAGTTTCCCTAAAATTATTAAGTGAATAGCTATCCTTTCCCATCTGGATGGCCTTGTCAAAAATTCGTTGCCATATATGCTTAGGTTTATTTTTGTGCTCTCCATTCTGTTCTATTTTTCCATGTGTCTGTTTTTATGCCTGAACTGCAGTTCAGTTTTGATTACTATAGCTTTGTAGTATAATTTGGAATCAGGAAGGATGGTTCTAACAAAAGCAATCAGACAAGAAAAATAAATGAAAGGTATCCAAATCATAAAGGAACAAATAAAAGTATCTCTGTTTGCTGATGATGTGATTCTACATGTAGAAAACCCTGAAAACTCCACAAAATTCAAATTCAGTAAAGTGGCAAAATATAAAAATCATCAAACAAGAATATCTTATATTTCTTTACACCAATAATTATAAATTTAAAAAAATCAAGGAACAATCTTATTTACAGTAGCATCAAAAAGAATAAAATACTTAGGAATCAATTTAACCAAGAAGTGAAAGTCTGTACACCAAAAACTATAAAACATTAATGAAAGAAATTGAGTAAGACACAATGAAAGGAAAGATATGCTGTGTTCATGAATTGGGGAAATCATGTTAAAATGTTCATACTGTGCACCCAAAGCAATATACAGGTTCAACACAATCCCAAGCAAAATTCCAAGGGCATTTTTTCACAGAAATAGAAAAAAAAATCATAAAACTCATGTCTCTTTGTTGTCTGGATTCTGTTGTGTTCCTCTAAAAAGTACTATCTTTCTGACAGGGAATGAATTTACTTATAAATTAGCTTGTTCTTTTAAGGAGTGTTTTCAAGTTTTGTTTAGGCAACCCTAGAGTAGCCTTTACTCTAGGACTAGTTTGGCTCTACTGCCAAGGCATGACTTTTGTGGGGTCTTTACTGAGTGCACCTGCTGTTCAAGGAGGTCTTTCTGTTAATTGGTCAGGCAATCATGTGTAGGTTCTGATAGTGTTTTAGCTTACAGCTCTCAAGTAGTTGTTCTTTCTCTCATGTTTTTTGTGTTTCTAGCTTCATGCAGTCTCATCTTATACATGTCACAGCATAATGTTTGGAAGAAGATTTAAGAGTATTTCTATTCAGGGTTTTTTTAAACTCTATCATACTCTTCCAAGTAAGTTCAAGTCACCTCTTCCTCCCTAATCTCTGATCTGCCTCCTCCACCTAGAAATATTCATTCATCCATTCAACAAACATTGATTTACCAGCCATACTATTCTAGATGCTTGGAAATATTTATTTAAAAAACGTACAAAACCACTGAAATTTATAAGTAGATTAATTTGCATATAAGGGAGAAAATCAATAGAATGAAAGCAGAACAAATAATAATATGTAAATTATACAGCATGTTAGAAGATAATAAGCTCTATAGAAAACCAGAGAGCAGGTTAAAAGGTATAAGGATATTCGGGACATGGGAGAGAACAATTTAAATGGACAGTTAGAGCCTACCTTGTTAAAAATGTGACTTCTGAACAATGAATTAAATGAGATAAGGGAATCAGCCATGGGGATACCTCAGGGAAAAGCTGTGAGAGAAGAGGAATGTTCTTAGAGTTTTGGAGGATCAGCAATGAGGTCACTGTGTCTAGAACTGAATGAGCTGTGTAACATGTAAGCCATTAAAAAATTTTGGACTCTACTCTGAGTAGAATAGGAAGGCATTACAGGGCTTTTAGTAGATGACAGATACAATCTGACTTACAGTTTAAAAGAAGCATTGTTGCTGCTCCACTCTAAATGGATAGTAGAAGTACAAACAGGAAATCAGGGAAACCAGTTATAAGTTCTTGAAGTAATCATGATCACTGGACAAGTGTGGTGGCACTAGAGATAGCAATTAGTAGTGATTCTGGATAAATATTTTCAATGTAAAGTTCATAGAATCTTATAAAATAATAATTGTGACCATGAAAATAAGATAAAGAGGAATTTTAGCTAACTCCGAGCTTTTGAGCTGAGAAACTGAGAAGACAGAGTAGCCCTCCAATGAGAGAAGGCTATAGATAAAGCCAATCAATAGAAGAAATACCAGGAGGTGGGTTTTAGATTTAAGCATTAAGTTCCTAATGGATTTCAAATAAAGATAAGTAGGAAAGTGAATAAAGCGATCTGGATTTCAGAGGGGATGTCTGAGTTAAGGATACAAATTTGGGAGTCATTTGCATAGAACTTTTGTTTAAGTCCATTAGGTTCAATGATATCACCAGCGGTGAGACTGTAGATAGCTATGAGAAGAAGAACAAGAGCTAAGTCCTAGAGAAGCATAACATTAGGGAGTCAGAGAAACAAATAAGCAACAAAGGCACCTAACAAGAAGAACCCGGTAAGATAGCAAAACAAAGAGAACTGTATCTTGGAAGTTAAATAATGGAAATGTGTCACAGAGAAAGACATGCTCAAGCCTGCTAACTGCTGCCAATGAGTTAAGTATATAAGTACTAAGAACTGACCACTGGGATTAGAAACATAAAGGCCACTGGTGACTTAGTAAGAGGAGTTTCGATGGAGTGGGTGGAGGCCAACGTCTGATTGGAATTGATTCAAGAGGGAATATGAGCACAGAAACAGAAAGCTCTAATTTAGGCAAATTCATCAAGGAGTTCGAGGGCTAGAATGAGAGAATGGATGGACTAGGGGAAATGGCATGACTGCCTGGCAACATTATGGGTACACTTGAGGTTCATGATCATAAGTTTAAAGGGAGACCAGCCAGAGTCAGTGTAAGTTTCTGACCAGCCACATGCTGTCCAAATGCAAGCAAGAATGAGGTACTATAGATTTTGCCCTGATCTATGGGTTTGCCATAAAGATTTGGGGTGGGATGATAATGATAGATCACAGTACTTAAGATCTAAAGGAGGTTCAAGAGTTCAGAGGATTAATGGATTGCAAGTCCCAGGCAAGGAGCTGTCCAGCCATGGCACAAAGTCCAACCTGGGTGGGCACCACATCCATATAGGCTAATACTGGTATTTTAGAAATCTGATCTGGATGGAAACATGTGGCAGACCTTATCCAGGTAACAGAGAAAAATGAACAAATATGGGTCAACCAGGCAGCTGCTCAGGGTACCAATTTTTACATGCATTAACACATTATTGCACTAAAACATCACAGGAAATGGACATGTACATGTAACCCTGAAATTAAATACAAAAAAAAAAAAAAGATTTTCCCCAAAGTCTTTGTAGATGAGTTCTAATGTGGTTGGAAAAAATACTCTTATCACCTCTTGGACTTCACCAATGTAGCTTTAGCCTGTATATCCCTGAATTGCAATTGTTAGTTTCTCACTATTCATTTCATGGCTTGTCTTTTTAATGATTATCAGGCTGAGTAGCGATTTTTGAAGCACAGTTATTTCACAGTTATTTCAATCAAAGCTCATTGTTTACAAGTGTCCAAAATTCATTTTAGCTAACTCTAGAAAAGATCAATTTATAAAAGAAACAAACAAAAGAAGCCATCTTAGGGATACAGTAAGGACTCAGCCCAGGCTTCATAAGAAGTGGGAATGGAAAGACCCTGAAGGTCTTCTCTGCCTTTCTTCTAGGCCATGTGGCTGCTACCATCTGTTTTTTCTTGTCTGGTCTACCTTTCAAAAACTTCCTCTGTTTGCAAATTAACCCACATGATTCTAATTCCACCCGATTTGTCCTCACAGTTCCAGTATAGACCTTATCAGGAACCAAGGTCTCTGTGTCTCTATATGAACATTTTCAAGAGTGATATTTTCTCCTGGGGTACTGGCCCACCAGTTGCTAAGTTGGACCAGAGGATGTCTACCAGTGCCTAATCAATCAGCTGTGTTTAGAAAAATGTGAGGTTATATAACCATAGTTGACATCGCAATGAGCCTTTGCAGAATGAGGGATTGTAGATGGAAATACGTGTCTATTGCAAGAAAAATCACGGTTCCCTTTTAAATATGCTTTCTATTAAAGCCAATTGTATAATTTTTGATTAAACAACTAGAGAAGAAAACAAGAGCCAGAATGATTCCACCCCTAGCTACCTCTCTTTTCCCTGGTCACATAAGGGTAAGCTTTTCAAATCAGGTTTTAAAAAAATTTAGTTTAGGATACAGACTCTGCTAAAGTTTTAGTTGATAAAGGCAACAGACTTAAAATGAAACTGAGTTTTACCAAACTGCTAAAAGTAGCAAGAAAAGGGAAAAAAGTGCCCGAGTGAACATTTTAATTAACTTACATGTAATTTTAATTAAAAACATAATGTGTCAGGAAAATAAGTAATGCCTTAGGGCAATAAAATAACTGGGTTTCCTGCTTAATCCTCTGCTTCATCTCTTTCACGGCACGTGTAAGTTGTTGCTAAGAAAAGATTTTCTTCTTCTGTTTCACAGTCAAAGAGAACCTCTATTAATGAAAAATACTCTGCGTGAGGGTCTTATTTTCTTTCTTAGGAGTTTCTAATTTCCTTTGTCTTCATTATTTATTTTTTCATAACACACTTTTTTTTTCAGGAAATCTGATAACTGGATCAAACCAAGACCTCTAAACTCACTCTGGTCAAAAGGTATTATTTTTTTGTGATTAAAATTATCATGAAGGGCCAACAATCCTTTTCCTCCCCTTAGATGTTAAGTGTCCAAGAGTAACTGACTCCCTGTGGGGTGCAGAAATAACCCTGATTTGGAGTCATGTGATTTGGGGTTATATCTCACCTCTTTATGCAAACTGACTTTAAAGCTTTCTGGAATTTACTTTTCTATCAGTCATGGAGAATAATGCATGCGTCCCAGGGTTAGAAAGAGAAACAAGTGGTATCATGAATATGGAAATAGTCATCTCTCCTGCTTAAGGATTTTATTTTTATGTAACACATAAAATTGTTTTGTTGATGCTATTGTTTATAAACTCACCATTGCCTCCTAAGTAGGATTGATCTTGGCAACTGCAATATAAACAGAGGAGGGCGGGAGCCAGGCAGAAGGAACCTGGGCACCATGTGATAGAAGAACAGAGAGGTAAACTTTAGTGCGGGCAAGCAAGGAAGACAAAATTTTGCCAGAAAAAGCATGCCCAATGAGCGTTTTAAAATAATTTACTGTTGGATGTCTGATCTCCCTGATAAAATCTACAGATAATTTCAGGTTGCTTGCTATTGATTTGTGGGCTTGTAGATTCTTCATGGCAATTGCATAGAGCTACAGAGTCCTATCCCAAGTCAGGTTGAGGAGACAGCTGACTTCTAAGTTTCACTTGATTTGTGACAACAGCCTGACCCATCTAACCAAAAGGACTCTCTGTCATGATACTCTGCTAATCCTAGTGACAGCTCTAGTTGACTGTCAGGGCCCAATAAGAGGCTGTGTCTTTAATTCTTGCTTTTTACAATTACCCTTGGTTTCCTGGAGAGTCAAGGGCCCTCTTCCATCACCTCTAGAAGCAAAATTATGAAAGGTGTGATACTCAACATTAATGATAGCCATCGTGTCACCTAGTTTGTCTCTAGAACTTGCCCAAAGCCTTGTGGTTACATTAGGTGGGTAAATCTATGTCATATCTGTGCAATTCTGCTACTTCAGGAATGGCTGAGGCCTGAGGCGAAACTAGGGTGAGCTTACTTAAAACTACACATGATAAGGACAGGAGGCAGAGAAATTCTAGACAGAAAAGGGCAGGTCCCTGGCAAAGTCCCACCCTCAAGCCTGGAACCACAGCCCAAAGTGAGAACATGCATTCCTGTTTTCCTTTTCAAAACCACCCATGGCCCTGCTGAGAGTCTCTTTCATTGGCAACGAAATCCTCCATATTTACCATCCTTCAATTTGTTTATATGACCTGATTTTTCTTGGATGCCAAACAAAAGCTTGGGTGCCACGGGTGTGGATGCTAAAGGCTGTCACACTGACCCTCTGCCCTGGTGAAAAGCTAGAGGACCCATTGAGCTGTTTAACACTTCAGCTGTCTGCAGTCAGCAAAGCTAACAGAGCACTGCAACACATGCCGTCTGGGACTTCAGGGGTCACGGTACCCCGCTTAGATGCTGCCACAGGGCCGCAAAGAGTTCTGCTCCTGCTGGTGCCTAAAAGTGCTAGCTCTGGCTCCTGCACCTGTTCACTTGCCTGCTCTTCCTCCTGCAACAGGTTGAGAGCTGTGGGCTAAGTAAGCAAGGCACCCCTGTCATGAGGCCTGCAAAGAGGTCAAAGAAAATTTCTTGTTTCATAAAGACCGCCAATACAGATACAAACAAGAGCAAAACTTGGCAGGAGTGTTAAGCTCTAAGAGGTCAGAATTGGTTTCCACACATTGTGAAGGTCAAGAGATCCAGAAGCCACTAGTAAGTCAGGCCACTGAATTTGCAATATGGCCTCCGGAAAGAGACAACATTTGAGAAGCCATTGTGGTAAGGGCAGAGGTGGGGAGTGGGAACTGGGGAGTGGGCCCTTGAGCAATTACTTGGTTCTCAGAGTTCAAAGTTATATGTGCCTTTATGAGCCAACCACAGTACAGCCTACGGTTGAGTTAGTTTTGCATAAGGGGCCAGCAGCAAACAGTTATCTATGCCCTACATGTTGTACCTATAGACCTGGTCTGGTGAGGAAGATCACAGACTCACTGGCTCTCCCTGGACTCAGGGAGATCTCCTAGATGACAGATACAATCCCTTGAAATGACCCCTATTCCTTACCCATCCTCTGGCCTCTCACAAAGTAATAAAGTCATCACTCTGTCATATCTTTTGATAAAAGCAAATCCTATTTTTATGAGATTTGAGGGTTTACTGCTCCTGTTGGGGTTTTATTGTGATTGTAATTTCATCTAAAAGTACAGATAACAAATAAAAATAGACCTCTTGAAGACTTATTTGTACAAATTTTCCCAAAATGTCACAAATGAGAGATAAAAGTTTAGACTTGAACTGGCTGCATGCTGAGAAGATAGGATTTAATTTTACATTGCATTTCCTGCTATTGTAACCATGCACCCCAGCTTTGCCCCAAGCCTGCTCAGCTGCTTTTCTGAAGCCAAAGCTTCCAGTTCATTCTGAGAACTGTTAATTGGTGGCAGCTCACCCTAGTCATACTTTCTAAAGCACGCTTTTCCAAAAGTGGCCAGTTTATAGTCTTGGGATTTATATCTTCTTGGTTCCCAATCCAAGCTCCAATTTTCAAGTCCACTGGCTAGAACAAGTGGTTTTCACTGAATGTTAAAAGCCATTATCATGGCAAAAAACAAAAGACAAAAAAAAAAAAAAAACCTCATGAAGTTACAAAGTTTTTTTTCACAAAAATGACAGCAATGCTTTCCTGCCAGTGTAGTGACTGTGACATAACACACGCCCATGCACAGTATGGGAGCAAGTTTATGCTGAGTCCTTTCTGCGAAAGTCTTTAGCCCTGGAGGTTCTGGCATGATTTCCTGGAGACCCAGTATTCTTGTGATCTTTTCGTTCATGTCTGTTTGTTGTAGCAGCTCAGAGAAGCAAGACAGTTTAACAGAAGAATTCTGTTAACCTTGCCCTTCTTTGTATTTATCTGAGACCTGCTTAAGCCTTCTTTTGCAAAGAACCCTACTCTACCCCAACCAGGGGTAGACATTTTATTTTAAATAGGAAACTTTTTATTTACCAAAGCAACCTTTAAGTCATTTTGCCCTCATGCTAATCAGAAGTATAAAGCGATGCGATATTCCTCAGCCTCAATATTGCAGGGCATACACATAAAGGGCAGAATTTGGCATTAGTAATAAGCTGCTTGGCTCTTATTCACAGCTTCTACAAAATCTTAACTTTCAGAAATCCTCTGGTTTTTTTCTCCTTGTGCCTCCTTTCTATAGCCCAAATTTCAATAGGGACCCCATCACTATTAAACTAAGTCAACGAAAACCTTCACTACTACCTCCAAAATTCGTTCTTTCGACTATGTTTGTTTCTTGATGGCTTTCGGGAAGCAGCCAGTGAGAATTATGGCATACACTCCATTGTGTAGTAAACAGGGCCCTGGAAACTCCACGGGTAGGTGAGGTGGGTGAATACCTGGGAGCCTATGTCACCTATACTTGGCCACTTGCCTAAATTTCCTACAGTGGACCTTTAATCCATTAGCTTAGAGGAATTTAGTTCTGGTTACAATGAAGAGAGCTTTTAGTTTTCCATTTTTACCCTACATTGTAACTAAATTCTTACACTTTTCTGGGCTCAGTTTTTGGTGGAGAGCAAAAGGAAAGTTTTCCAAGCTCAGCTGAAACAGAGTAGAGCCTGTCATGAAAAGTGGTAAAAATTGTGAAGATGGGGCTCATCTGACTTCACATTTATCCCAGTTTTTGCTATGAGTAGCCTGAAATCAGGAATTTGCTAGGAAACCGCCAGCTCAAGGAAGGCTTGGCATTTCCTCAGCAACTACCCAAGGATCTTTGGGACAAAAGAGGCTGAGGTTGGCTCCCAAGGACACCCATGGCTTCACCCAAGCTTCTAGTCTTCTATGGCAGAAAAAGTGGCAGTGTTTTTACTAAACATCTGGGTCTTTTCCTCATGCTAAAGAGGATGTTGGTGAGTGGATAACTGCTTATCCTTCCTGGGAAGCTACAAAAATAACTGACTGTCCTGATTGCCTGGGACAGTCTTCTGGAGAAAGGGAGGCTTACAGGGAAAATCCACACTCTAGAAACTCAGACCATTCAGGGTGCCTTGGGTGTGGATTCCTGTTACTTCAGTCCTATTTCTGCCATGGCAATGGGCATAAAATCATTTTCCAACACACAGGGGAGTTTCTAAATTCACTGGATATAAAGTAATTTTTATTAGATTATTATCGTTTTAATGGGTGCTCCTCAGTTGGTAAGCATACGGGCAAAGCTTATACTAACACCTGTTCTCGGCTGGTATGGAGATCTCTTTGCAGCACTCCACATGCACGGCTTAGTTCATTAAAAACTAAATACTATATTAATAATTGACTACCTTGGAAACATATTGGCCCCAGTGCTGTGTGTTCTGTTTTAATTTTCCTTGTAGAGGCACTGAAAGCACAGAAAGTGTCTCATACAGGGTATTTTAACCAAGTAATCATGGTTATTACTGAAAACAACAGTTCTGATGCTTTTTTGCTGGCTTCCAGGGACTCGTGAAAAATTCCTTTTTTTCCTTTACAAGACTATTTATTTCATTTAGCTTTTAAAGGCTATCTCTATCCTATCTTAACTGCAGGATCTCGCTTTTTGAAGCCAAAACAAAACCTTTTTTTTTTTTTTTTGGCAGCTAAGGAGAAGCCAGAATCTTATCTACCTAACCCAATTTACTGAATGGATGTTTCCAATTTGGATTCAACATTATTTTAAATATAATTTTAGCTCATTTGATGTTTATTTAAACTGTAGGAATCAGGATAAAATGAGGAAACCAAATTGAGAAATAAAGTCAAATATGGCAGGTAAAATAAGGTAAATATTTTTTAATATAGGAAGTCAGTAAATGTGTTTTACTGGGGTTCCCATTGGGAAGCTTACTACAATAATAATGTTAATGATAATAATTATTTATTGAGGGCTACCAAGTGATATACATTATGTCAGGTGCATTGCTTGAGCAAACAAAAAAGCCTGTAAGGTGGCTATTACTATCTCTAATTTTTTTTTCTTTTTTGAAACAGGGCCTTGCTCTGTCACACAGGCTGGAGTGCAGTGGTGGGTGAGATTATAGTGCACTGCAGTGTCAAACTCCTGGCCTGAAGCAACTTCCCTGTTTTGGTCTTATAGAGCACTGGGATTACAGCCCAGAGCCACTGCACCTGGCCTTTCCATTTTTAAGATGAGTACTCTTGAGTTTCAGTGGCTTAACCTTTTCAAATTACTAAGTGGCAAAGACAGAATTTAACCTAGGGCTTAATCTCATTTTCTTCTGCTACTCTGTCCTATTTTCTCTCCCTGATAATCATTACATTTATTAAGCAACTACTATGTGCTAGGTATTATACATACCTCATTTATTATCTTTATAGCAACCCTGTGAGATAGCTATTTTAATCTGTCTTTAACCAGAAAAAAAAATGGAGGTGTAGAAATCCAATTTCTTGTCCAGATTTGCATAGTTAGGAAAAGGCAAGGTAGGTTTTCAAATTTGGATCTACCTCAAACCAAAATCTGAGTTGCTTCCAGTCAGCTTCATGGTGAACTGGTGATGAGGAAGAAAGCATCTCCAAGATTGATATTATAGCTCATTGCTAATGATAAATTAAGTCATTAAGAAATAAATCAACCAGGGCAGTGGCTCACACCTGTAATCCCAGCACTTTGGGATGCTGAAGCAGGAGGATAGCTTGAGTCAGGAGTTCAAAACAAGCCTAGGCAACATAGCAAGACCATGTCTCTACAAAAAAAATTTAAAACTGAGCCAAGAGCTTCTGTGCAGCAAAAGAAACAATCATTAGGGTGAACCGGCAATCAACAGAATGGGAAAAAATTTTCACAGTCTACTCATCGGACAAAGGGATAATGTCTAGACTAATCTACAAAGAACTAAAACAGATTTACAAGAAAAAAACAAACCCATTCACAAGTGGGCGAAGGATATGAACAGACACTTTTCAAAAGAAGACATATATGAGGCCAACAAACATATGAAAAAATGCTATCATCACTGGTCATCAGAGAAATGCAAATCAAAACCACATTGAGATACCATCTCATGCCAGTTAGAATGGTAATCATTAAAAAATCTGGAGACAACAGATGCTGGAGAGGATGTGGAGAAATAGGAACACTTTTACACTGTTGGTGGGAGTGTAAATTAGTTCAACCATTGTGGAAGACAGTGTGGTGATTCCTCAAGGACCTAGAAATAGAAATTCCATTTGACCCAGCAATCCCATTACTGGGTATATATCCAAAGGATTATAAATCATTCTGTTATAAAGACACATGCACATGTATGGTCATTGTGGCACTGTTTACAATAGCAAAGGCTTGGAACCAACCCAATTGCCCACCAGTGATAGACTAGACAAGGAAAATGTGGCACATATACACCATGGAATACTATGCAGTCATAAAAAAAATGATGAGTTTGTGTCCTTTGTAGGGACATGGATGAATCTGAAAACGATCATTCTCAGCAAACTGACACAAGAACAGAAAATCAAACACCACACATTCTCACTCACAGGCAGGTGTTGAACAATGAGAACACATGGACATAGGGAGGGGAGCATCACACACTGGGGTCTATTGGGTGGGGCTGGGGAGGGATAGTGAGGGGTAGGGAGGTTGGGGAGGGATAAAATGGGGAGAAATACCAGGTACAGGTGACAAGGGGATGAAGGCAGCAAACCACATTGCCGTGTATGTACCTATGTAACAATCCTACATGATTTGCACGTGTAACCCAGAACCTAAAGCACAATAAAAAAAAGAAAAAACTGAGCCCAGAGTGGTGGCACATGCCTGTAGTCCCAGCTCCTTGGGAAGCTGAGTTGGGAGGATCGCTTGAACCCAGGAAGTCAAAGCTGCAGTGAACTATGATCATGGCACTACACTTCAGCCTAGTTGACAGAGCTAGACTTTGCCTCAAAAAAAAGAAAAAAAGAAAGAAAGAAAAACAAAAAGCAATAAACCAAGTATAGCATACTTTGTTACTTTGTTTATTGGAATTTCATAGATTTAGTAAATTAAACAGGAAAGGTTTGCAGTTTATTGATACATCATACTGTACCCAACATCTTACAGCAACATGCAATGCTTAAATCTTATATTTCATGTTCCTCCTGGCTCTGATAACTGTAGTGATTTGATCACTATTTATCTGAATATTGAGTAACCTACTCAGCATCATAAAATGAGTAGAGAAGCTGGATTTCAAACCTGAGGTCTTGATTATCAACACCAGTTGATTCCACAGTGCAACTAATCTCTTTCGGCTATTTGGTCTTTTTATGTTGTGAGAACAAAAGACAATCAATGCCCTAGAAATACAAAAACCAACCTTTACTCCTTTAAAATATATGTTTTAAAGGAGATATTTGTCAAAAGATTGTTTTCAAACTCTGAAGACATTAAAGAATAACAATATAATTCTGTTTTCTCATTTTGTTTACAAGACTTGTAGTGCTGTGTGGGTGGCAAGGAGTAGATAGAATTCACAGGATATGAGATCCTTTAAAATAGATGAGTAGCATTCTAGCTACATGAGGTGCATTATGTCAGTCCCTATCTCATTTTCTAAGCCTCAGCTTCACCATTAGAATGTGTAGGTCTGCCCAGTTGCCAGAGGCCATCATGATGTGCAAAGAACTGTATTCACATAACCTTAGCTCTCCCATGGTAGGGTACTGAGCAGCTACCAAATCAAGGTACTCAAGGGTTCCAGGGCTGACCAGCAGTCCTCTCACCACCTTTGCAGTCCCAACTCTCCCCACCCACAGGTGCCCAATGGTAAGGCTTGCAGCTTTGTTTCCTGCTTCTAAGTTTTACCTTTGCTTGAACAGTTCAGGCTTTGTCCTTGAGCACTCATTGAGTAACTCGAGCTGCTGCTCTACAGTTTAATCTGGATGGTTGACTGCCTCATGGGCCACACTTCCTTGTGGTTGGGACTTTGTTGCCACTTCTACAAACTGCAATACTCCTTGTTGCCTGAGTTATGACTAAGCTTGCTACTATATCCCTTGGACACTTTCTTCAGCCACTTAGTAGAACCTCCATAGTTATCTATCAAACCTGTTCAATTCTAGTGAGCCTCATTCACTGTCTCTCTTTGCCCAAGTATGCCCCAATGGCACATTATGTCTCAGTCTTATGACGGAAAAAATAATGCTGCCAGTCTCATTCTATCAGCCCCAAGCAGTTACAACACCAGTATGAGTTCCATCGTAGTTATTTTTTAAAAACAGAATTCATTTTCTTATTTTCTATTATATTCAGTTTTCCCTGAGGTATTTGTCGAAATGAAAATGAACTAGTTAAAATCTCTGAAGGAAAACTCTACATTTCAAGCCCGATATAGCAGCTTAGTTCTCCAGTTACATTTCCATAGAAGAAACTTACATCCAAGTACTGAGTGTATGACAGCACTCACCCAAGAGAATTATAATGGGTTGAGGCTGCCAATTTATTGCTACTGGTAAGAAGGTGTGAGTGTGTTGTTGCCCCTCTAGGCTAGAGCTCAATGAACAAAATAATCTTTCTCTGTCTTTTCACAGAACTTGTGTGGCTGGCAATATTCTATTTATTTAATTACTTCTCAGGATTTCTCAGGGGAAGATAGAGTTGAAAGCCCTGAAGTTGTCTCACAAGATGTGAATAATTCTTAGCAAGTATGTTTAAACAGAAAGAGGAACGTAACTTCAGCATTTTGCAATTTCAACTGTCAGTGCAGTAGATGTCTGCCACACCAAATGGAACCCACAGCCGTTTGATGACCACACGCTATGTACAAGGTATTACATTAACTGCTGAGAAAGACCTGTGCCTTGTTCAAGAAGAGCAAAGTTATGCCAATTTGAAACACAGTCCACCAAAAACAAAGTCCATTGCAAATCACAATCTCTCCAAACTAATATGATGGGTGTTTTCCAGGTAGACTGAAATCCTTTTGAGGGAGAGGTTTCGGTCTTCAGCTTTTGAAACCCTGTGGTATGATTAGGCTTTGTGTCCCCACCCAAATCTCATCTTGAATTGTAATCCCCATAATCACATGTCAAGGGAGACAGAGACATCAGGTGGAGGTAACTGAATCCTGGGGATAGTTTCCCTGTCCCCTCATGCTGTTCTTATGATAGTAAATGAGTTCTCATGAGATCTGATGGTTTTATAAGGGGTTCTTCTCCTTTGCTCAGCACTTCTCCTTCCTGCCACCTGCAAAGAAGGTGCCTTGCTTCCCCGTCATCTTTTGTCATGATTGTAAGTTTCCTGAGGCCTCCCCAGTCATGCTGAACTGTGAATCAATTAAGCCTCTTTTCTTTATAAATTACCTGGTCTCAGACAGTTATTTATAGCAGTATGAAAATGGGCCAATACACCCTGCTATCTCAAATGCCAAGTACAGTACTTTACACACTCAGCAGTAAGAATTTCACATGTGTGTATGCAGCTAACATTCTTCCAACTTCTTTCTAAAGAATATTTTCCAGATAAGTTCAAAATTGCAATTAATTACAGGGTTGGACTTAGAGTTTAGTGAGTTGAAGAGAGTTTTCCAGTTATTGCCAATCAATTTTATGTTTAAATGGTTATGTATTTGCTCACTGTACCTGTATTATCTACTACTTTTACACTATTTGATGCCTAACATAGATGAAGAGGAGGGAATTTTTATAAAATTATAATTCGTTGATTTTTTTTACAGGTACCTTGTTCCATATAAGATTTGAAAAAAAAAATACCAAACAATGGTAAACTAAATGATAAAATAAGGAGGGAAAATATTAGAAAAGGAGGCACAGACTAGGGGGACATATCTGGCTAAGCTATCTGAAGGTCAAACTGTAAAAGGAGGCATAGTCAATTTCCCAATTCTTATAATCCACGAAAAGAAATTTGACTAGATTTTCAGGAAAAGAAAAAGACTCTCCTAGGATGCTATGGTCTGAATGTTTGTGTTCCCCCAAAATATATATTTTGAAATATGTATATATATATATTGAGATGGAGTCTCAATTGTAGCCCAGACTAGAGAACAATGGAATGATCTCAGCTCACTGTAACCTCTGCCTCCTGAGTTCAAGTGATTCTCCTGCCTCAGCCTCCTGAGTAGCTGGGATTACAGGCACACATCACCACACCCAGATAATTTTTCTATTTTTAGTAGAGAAAGAATTGGCCAGGCTGGTCTTGAACTCCTGACCTCAAGTGATCTGCCCACTTTGGCCTGCCAAAGTACTGGGATTACAGGCATGAGCCACCATGCCCAGCTTTTATGTTGAAATCTTAACCTCCAAGGTGAGGAGTATTAGGACGTAGGACTTCTGGGAGGTGATCAGGTCACAAGTGTAGAGTCCTCATCAAAGGGATTCATGCCCTTATAAAAGAGGCCCCAAAGAGACCTCTTAGACCTCTTATCACTTCCACCATCTGAGGACACAGAGAAAAGACTCCATCTATGAACCAGGCCCTCACCAGACACTGAATCTACCTTGCTCTTCCCAGCCTCCAGAACTGTAAGAATAAATTTCTGTTGTCAATAAGGTACCCGTTGATGGCACATTGTTATAGTAGCACAAACAGGTTAGGTCGAAAGATTTGAGAAGGGATCTAGATGTCACCTAAGTTAGGTTTCTTGCCTCTCAACTTCATCTGCATGCCATACCCTCTTCTTCGTTTTGGTGTCTGTGTCCCCATGGAAGCCAATTTTGAGTGTTCAGCTCTTGTAACAGCTCACCCACCTCCTCCTGTTTATGCAGGGCACCATCAGTTAGGTTCTAGTGTTGCTAAGAGCTGGCCTGGGATTCATAGCTAGGCCTTGATGTTCTCCAGTTAAACATAACACTTTTGCAGAACACCAATTTCAATTTAAGCCATTCTGTAACCATAATAGATAAAGGCAAAAACAAGCACACACCAAAGTTATGTCTGAACATAGACAAAACAGGAAAAAATGTCAAACTTCCAAAATAACCAAACATCTTTCTATCAGAACTAATATATATGACTGCAGCTTCCTTAGCAATTACAGCTTTATCCTTGGTCCTGATGGTTATAATGGGGTCTTCTCAATGTCAACTCCTGCTTCTTCCAGGGAAAACATCTGCTCCCTCCATGTTTTCTCATAATAATATATTTGCTATGCATGTTTCTCGAAGGGATACAAGGGACAGTTTGAAATTTCAGTGGCCACTTTGGAGAGTTTTTAACACAAAAAGGATTAAGTTGAAAGTAGAACAAAAAGCAAAAATATTTTTATGAAGAGTTTGCCTTGTCCAAGAGAGAAATTACTTCATTTAACAGAGGGGACATACTCTTCTCTGTGTTTTGTTGTTGTTGTTGTTGTTGTTGTTGTGTGTGTGTGTGTTTACTTTGGGGATTAATAAATTCTCTTTTAAGTTGCACGCGTTGATCAAATTGTCACAAGCCCAAGCTATATCTAAGTCAGTTGTAATGCCACTGTTTTTTGTATTTATATCAGACGGTTTTCTACATCTAAACTTTCTCTACTCTCAGACGGAACATATTGTATGTTACCCTTCTATCCTGTAACCTTGTTATAATTTCTTATTAGTTTCAAGAGTTTTCTGTTGTTGTTGATTCATTGGGATTTTCTACATATCATGTCATATAATTACTTTTTACAGCAATAATTTAATATTTTTATGAATCTGACTCCCTCTTATTTGTGTTTCTTCTTGCTTCTGTTGCAGTGGGCTCAAGTGTTGTGAGTATCTGCATAAAACGTCATCTGATGCCAATCATCTCCAACTGAGCAGTTCATCTCTCCAGCAAATGGCATATTACAGTAAAACATGATCTCTTGTGGCCCTTGCAGATTTTGTACTATGTTTACTGAAATGCTGTAACCTTGAATAACACCATGCAACACATATGAAGTACCAATAGTGATATTAACTGGAAGTGTTCTCATGAAGCAGAGAAGATAACAACAAAAAGTTGAATTGCTTGTTATGTCTCATAGATTGAGGTCTGCAGCTGTGGTTGACTGCTATTACAAGGTAAATAAATCCAATCTAAGGACTATAATTTTTTTTTAAAAAAAGGAGTTCATAAAGCCATCACTGGGAATACACCAGCAAAAAGCGCAGTGAAAATCTTGCACTTTTTTTTGAACTAGCATTTTGAAAATGCAGCTTTCATTTGGGTGCAAAATTACTATAAGAAAGGATAGATTCTTTGTTACAGGTCCCTTCCTATAGTTAAGCGTCTCTCACATCATTTCATCCCAATTTTTCTGTATTATAATAATTGGAACTAGACCTTGTGTAAACTAAAGGCTCTTATTGAAGTCACTACAATCTTGTCACAAAGAGCTAGCTTATTAGAACTGAAAATTAATCCCCACTTATGCCAGGTTGGTATATTCTGACCTACCCTCTAATATTCATTCTAATTGTTAGGCACTTTCAAATATTTAAAACTAGCCACAAATGTTATCTATAGTTAGTCTTTCCTAACGCCCTAACATGCCTCAAGTTTCCCTATGATGTTTATTCATCCTTGGAACAAACAAAAAGCCCAGCTTAACTGAACGTGTTCTTGGTGATCTTTGGTTTTAGGTCAATAAAATGCAGTTCCTGATTTAAGATGTATACAATTCAGTTGTATAATAGGAAAAACCAGCAAACTGATCTCTCCACATCCAACACAGAACACATCTGTAACCAAAATGTTTGGCATTCCCACACCAAGCAATTCTCTGACAGCAGCTAGATGTGCTGCAATTTAACTCAATTCTGACAATATCTGCCTGGAGACAGCATCAGATCCCATGGGGGTAAGGGCTCAGTTTCAAATGCTGCTGTGGTTTGAATGTCTGACCCCAAAGTTCAAATGTTGGCAACTTGATTCCCACAGTGGCAGTGTTGGGAGGTAGGGCCTAATGATTAGGTTATGAGGTTCTGCCCTCATGAATGAATTAAAGCTGCTGTCACAGGAGTAGGTGCCTTATAAAAGGATGAGTTCAGCCCCCTTTTGTCTCTCTCTCTTGCCCTCTCTTTGTCCTTCCATCTTCTGCCATGAAATGACAGAGGACAAAGCCCTCTACCAGGGCCCTTGGACTTTCTAGCCTCCAGAACTATGAGAAATAAATTTATATTTATTATCAATTACCTAGTGTGTGGTATTCTGTTATAGCAGCACAAAACAAACTAAGAAAGATGCCCGTCACAAGGTCCAGGTTGCAACTTCTGCCTCTAACTGACCAGCTATAAAGTGGGGTTCCCATAAGCTCCTCCTCAAGTTACACAATTTGCTAGCAAGGCCCACCATACTAGAGAAACAGTTTACTTATGTTTATCAGTTTATTATAGAGGATACTGCAAATGCTACAGGAGAACATCCAGATGGAAAAGATGTATAGTGCAAGGTATGAGGGAAGGGGCATAGAGCTTCCTGGCCTCTCCAGGAATGATACCCTCCACATGTTCAGCAGTCTGGAAGCTTTTCTAACTTCATACTTCTGATCATGGCTTGGTCTTTCTGGTAACCAGTCCTCACCCAGTAGCCCATTAAGAATCACCTCATTAGAAAAAAAGATACTCCTATCATCCAGAATGTGTGAAGGGATTTGGGAGTTCTTTGTCAGGAACCAAGGTCAAAGACCAAATATGAAAACAAAAGATGCTGGCAGTACTCTTCTTGCTCAGAAAATTAGAAGGATTTGAGGCACTTTGTGCCAGAATTAAGAGGCAAAGTCCAAATTTATATTTCTCATTGTATCATAATATCATACCAGTGTGGCAACAGACAACTATTTGTCAACATTTGTTATACTAAATGGTAGATAATTGTTATATTAAAAAGCAGCATCGCTATAGAGAAGAAATCAGTTTGTTCTGTTGCTAGCGAAGGCCCTGTGACAGTCTCATAAATGAGAAGACATTTGAGGTGGCCTTTGAAGGATGAAGATAAAAAGCAACGGAATGAAGGATAGCATTAATAAAGAGGAAGGAACATAATAGAAGGGAATGACATGAGCAATTACATCGTGGCATGTAAGTTGATGGGTTTTTCAGTGATACAAAATAGTCAGGTGCAACTTGGTCTGGAAGAGAAAACAATGAAATTGGGCTCTAGTTTGTATATGGCAGGGGGCCATTAAAGACCTGTAAGTATGGCAGTATATAATCAGGCTGCACTTTGAAAGACACCCTGGTGAGAAAGTGAGGGACTAGAGTAGCCTAAGGGAGAGACTAACCGCAACGGCAAGACTATGGCAAGTATCCAGAAAGGAAATCATGGCTTGAGATCAGGCAGGCGGTGGGAAGAGAACTGAGTGGACAGATTCAAGATGAACCATTTCTGAATTGCAGCACACATTACTGAATTCACTGACCAACAGGATACACAGATTGAAGGTATAGAGAACCCCTTCAGAATGACTCTAGAATGAGGTATGGGGAAGTGTTTGAGAATTCTGAAGGAGATGAAGATTCAAAGAGGAAGATAATATGTCCAAATTTGGATTGCTGTACATGTGGAGCTTTCTGTTATGAGTATCAAGACCTCTGCAAATATGGACTCAAACCTTAGAAGTGAAGTCTGATCTGGAGAAAGAGATGCAGAGGGTAGGACAAGATGAGGCTGCTCATGAAGAGATGGTAGATGAATAGAAGATTAATGAAATGTAGAATTCTGGAGAATCCCATCATTTAAGTGGAAGGCAGATGAAACAATGTTTACAGAGATGAGACAAGAACAAGGAGTTAAAAAAACACACACACACACACACACACACACACACACACACACACACATACAGTACAATGGCTCATGTCTGTAATCCCAGAACTTTGGGAAGCCAAGGAGGGTGGATCACCGGAGGTCAGGAGTTTGAGACCAGCCTGACCAACATGATGAAAACTCGTCTCTACTAAAAATACCAAAAAATTAGCTGGACATGGTGGTGGGTACCCGTAATCCTAGTTACTTAGGAGGCTGAGGCAGGAGAATCGCTTGACCCCAGGAGGCAGATGTTGCAGTGTGCCAAGATCCCACCATTACCCCATTGCACTCCAGCCTGGGCAACAGAGCGAAACTCTGTCTCAAAGAAAAAGAAAGAACACAATAAACACAATAAATATTTTATGAATAAATAAATAAGAGTTATAATTTTGAATTACAGGTTTTTTCTTTCAAAATATTCCTTCTTTCTTTGGTTTCGGTAAAATCTCAACTGCGCTTTTTCCTCTCAAAATTGTCCTTCTTTTTTCAGTTTTGGTAAAATTTCCTTAACTGCTTTTTCTGCTACCACTGATTAATATAAAAATATTTTCATGATCAATGTCAGACTCTTAGGTGTCTCCTCTCTGAGAACTACAACAAAGAAAATATACTCAATCCTATTTATATTTCTTGAATTACTTTGCTTACATTGTTCTGCCTGAGTAGTCAAGTGGCCCCAGAATATTTGAAATACATGAACAGAGAAACAGGAAATAGTTAATGGCTGCTCCTGCAGCAGCTCAGTAAATTAGAATAATCAAATGCATCTTGGGGTAAACTCATGTGCACATAGCTGTAAACAGTAATATCTATTCTTTTAAAAGCACAAATCACTTATTACAATAATTCCTAATCATTAGAATTTCAAGTTACAGATGAGAATAAGGCATAATGAGAGAATTTGTACTTTCTAATTAAGAGTTTTTTGTTTTTTTTTTAGCACAGAAATAAATGGTGAATTACTACAAAGGAAAGAAAGTCTTATCATCAATTAATCAAAGAAAAAGAGAACTTAAACAACATGTCCAAATCAACCAGAGATACAAAGTTTTAATCATTCAGGGAAGTTCACAAAGCATACATCCTTCCTACTAGAATCCCACAGAATTATGTATAATAGAGGCAAAGGTAAGACAGCACCACGAGTTGCTGAGGAAGAGGAATTTGGTGGGTTGGCCACGCTTTGAAAAGGCCTCCATTTTGGGTGTGTGCCAGGTTTCCCCAGCACCCAGTATACACAATTACTGCATTTGCATGTGTAAATTGGGTAATGACGTGCCTAACTATCAGATTTGTATGTGAAAATGCTATCAGCATATGCACTATTGGTTGTGTGCCCACTAAAAGAGGACTTTTAATGGGGTTGCATTAGTTGGGGGGAAAAATTTCTAAGAAGTTGAGAGCAGGTTCTACGTCCCTGGATCCCCTGTAGATGTCCCTATGGATAATTGGCACCCCCGATAATTACTTTGTTGTTGTATATTCTCTCAAATTCTATCTAGGGGAGGAAATTCATCAGAGGATCAGTTGACCAATTCTAATTAGCACAGAGCAAAATTATACCCAAGTTACTCTTGGCAGTGCCTATCAGAGCCAAATGAACAGACTGCCACACAACCAATCCATTCATCTTGGCCATCTTAACAATCAACGTGGATCTCTCTATAAAATTGACTTTGTCTTTTTTCCCCAGCTAAGACATAATATTCCTCAAACATCTTTTCTGACACATCATTTTACTTTTTGAAGACCTAGTGTTTCTCATTTGCCTCATATGGTTGCTCACGCCTATAATCCCAGTACTTTGGGAGTTTGAGGTAGGCAGATCATGAGGTCAGGAGTTCAAGACCAGCCTGGCCAACATGGTGAAACCTTGTCTCTACTAAAAATACAAAAATTAGCTGGGTATGGCATCAAGCGCCTTTAATCCTGGCTACTCAGGAGGCTGAGGCAGGAGAATTGCTTGAACTGGGACCGGAGAGGCGGAGGTTGCAGTGAGCCAAGATCACGCCACTGCATTCCAGCCTGGGCTACAGAGAGAGACTCCGTCTCAAGGAAAAAAAGAAATAGATAAAACTGTTGCTCTTCCACCCCCAACAAAATAGCAAAACTCGATGCTCATTTTTTCACCCTGTTTCAGTGGATTTCTTCTTATAGAAGTTTCTATATTCATTTATTAGAACCCTAGAATGTAAAGAACCATAGTTCGAGCATTCAAGAAACACAGTGACCATATTTCCTGGATCAAAAATCAGTACACATGATATTGGAATAATGGGATTGAATACTTCCAATTGGAATTCACTAAAATATCTGGGATGTTGGGCTGCTGTAGCCAAAAAAAAATGTCTTATTCTGGAGGTAGCTTTCTGCTCTGTAACTATATTTCCCCTGGCCCTCCACCGAAATGAAAATAAAACCTCAATGTAAAACAATTGTCATAATGTATCCCTTTAGGACTCTGCTTTCTGCCAGGCACAGTGGCTCATGCCTGTAATCCCAGTGACTCAGGAGGCTGATGTGGGAGGATAACTTGAGCCCAGGAGTTTGAAGCTACCTACAGTGAGCTATGATTACACCCCTATATACCAGCCTGAGTGGCAGAAGGAGGCCCTGTCTCTAAAAAATAAATAAATGTATTAATAATAATAATAATAAACAACTAGAATCCTTTCTGCTGTCTACAGTAATAGCTTGTACACAAATGGCTTATACCAATTCTGGATTTTCTCTTTTGATATCATGTTTCGTTAAACTGCAAAAACCCAACAAGATGCATACCATTTGGTCTTTTCGCCCATTCAACTTTCTATCAGTTTTTCTCAAAGTTTGTTCTGAGTAACATCTAATCAGAAATGTCTGGGGAACTCATGAGAAGTGCAGATCCATGCCTTACTCCAAAATTATTGAATTGGAATTTTGAGAAATGAAGCCTGGAAATCTATAACTTCACAAGTTCTTCAAGTGATTTTTCTTCTGCACACTAAAGTGTGCATTTTGTATACAGTTTTATGTATTTGCCTTCTTCCATTTAGCTGTAAGAATTTTCAGTAGTGAGTTGCAATCTAACTATTAAAGGCATGCATTGCACACCCCTCCTATTAATACAGACAGAATTATTATACTGGTTTGTTGTAATAAGAATAAAAACTTGGCAAGAAAATACAACATGAATACTCAAAATAAATTCCATAACATAAGATATGCTTCAGTCCAGGGAGATCACTTTCTTACTTCATTTGCCTCATTTTCCTACAGATATTTTCAAGGAATGGCAACCTAAGACCCAAGATCATCTCTACTTCAGGTTTTACCATGTAATGGGCACCCTCAAGTGTTATTCCTCCCAGAAAATGCATGCAGCTGGTGATAAGAAGAGACTGATTTATGATCACTCAATATTGAAAAGGTGTAGCACTCCATTTCACAAATAGTATTCTGCTAGATTAGAAAATACCATGAACACAGTGGAGGATCCTCAGTCCAGGAACCATAAACCACTGGTGCTTTTCCCCCACATTTTAATTTAGCTATCTGTTTTGGATTACATAAATAAAAATGAGCCTGTATTTTCTTTATAAAATAAATCAGTCTCTCTACATAGGGATCACTAGTTAGATTGAACATTAGGGCATATATAAAATTGCATCCTTAAAAGATGCGAAAACATTTCTCAATGAGAAAGAAGCTGCTCGCAGTGACCTTCATGTCGAACAGTAGGGGGTCAACACAGGCACTAAATCATTTTGATTCACAGATGAGATCAACATATTCATATTTGTTTGCCAAATGTGTATTTTAATTTAAGCTTCCTCTGATTGATGCGTGTAATTTATGCTGCCTAGAACTAAGGCGTCATATTTTTCTTTTTTCCTAACTAACAGGGGGAGACTTTCTTGGAAACAGATAAAGGAAAGAGTCCAGTAATTTGTAGCAATGTGACTGCAGCCACACATGCTCCAGAATTAATGTTCTTCATTAGGGTGAGTAGGATCAGCTGTATGTATACATCAGGTTTTAATTAACTCAGTCCCCACAACAGGACTCATGATTCAAACTGTTAGCATTTTTTTTTCTTAAATCACAAAATTAAAAAAAAATTGGGTGGCACATCTTTTTCACACACACAAAAAGCAGGGGGGATATTCAAAGAAATGAAAGGCTCATTGTATTATACTGAGAGTGCTCAGAAGATCTTTATGATCCTGTGTTAATCAGATAAAGGAGAGCTTAGCACTGAATGATTCCAATGAGATGCTGAAAACTCAACCATTGTGACAGTTTTTCCTGTGTATAATGGATAGGATTTCAGCTCATTCATCCTATTGCCTTTATAACTAACATTCTGAATCTGTTAGATATTTTTTCACTGCCTTGCTCTTGTGGAACTGACCTGGTGATATTTTAATAAGATACTACCAGTTTAAGGAAACTTCAGTAAGGCAACATGAGGAGCTTAAGAGAGGGGTGAGGGAAGAAACTTTTTATAGCAGCTTCATTCTCTGAGATCATATTAACATAAATTTGACAGTTAATCTCCATATTGCAAAAAGGCTGCCCAGACTTACTTAATTAAACTTAGAACAAATATGTTTCTTTATTTGCCAGGTACAGTTTTTATCTTAAAAATACCCACTTCCAATTATGGCTCAAGACTGTGGTTAGGGCAGCAGCATGGGGCAGTGGCTGGTGAGGGCAGAACAGACTGAGTCATGTGCAATTCAGGAGAGGGCTGGGCTTTGGGACAGCACACCTGACCCCATGCTCCTGAAGAGATTCCACAAAAGACGCTGATGATATGCAAAAGTTTATTTGATTTAGATTTTAAATGATAAAATTAAATTTGATTGATAGAGATGTTTTTCTCAAATCCATTTAAAATCTATTCTTCAATAAAGATGTGTTGAATAAATACTTGAACTATTAACCCGAAGAACTAGCTCAAAGAGTGTACATGAAAAGAAATGGACCAGGTACAGTGGTGGACAGAATCCTAACACTTTGGGAGGCCAAGGCAGGAGGACTGCTTGAGCCCAAGAGTTTGAGACCAACATGGCAAGACCCTGTCTCCACAGAAAGAAAGAATAAAAAATAAAGTAAAATAAAATAGACGTGGAGGAATGAGCAAGGCCTTTGACATCCAAAAGCCTTGAAATTGTGCTTTACAATTGTGCTGTTCCATACTGAACTGCAAATTATTTAATACTTTGTGAATGTCAGGTTCTTCTGCTAAATGAATTTAATAATATTTGAATTGTTAGTAAGGATAAAATATGATGATTTATTCATTCTATAAATATTTATGAGATACGCTTGGTGACAGTCCCTCTTCTAGGCAATAGTGAGTAAGACACTATCCCTTCCTTCATGAAGCTTCCATTCTAGTTGAGGAAACAGGAGTAAGAGGATTCTGTAAGGCCAGCAGTTTTAAGTTCTATGAAGTAATATCATAGAATGCAAGGTTAAAGGGTGGTGCCAATGGGAAGGTGGTATTTAGACAGAGGATAGGCAAAGACTCTCTAGGATGTGACATCTGAGAAGATTAGAATGAAATGAGGAAGCAAAGTCTGTGAATTTTGGGAGAAGACAGTTCCAGGAAGAGGGAGCAGTAGGTTCAAAATTCCTGAACCAGAACTGACTTTGGTAAATCAAGTAGTAGTCAGGCTATTAGAGAGCTTGAGTGGGATGAAATGAGGGTGACCCAAAGTTGGCTCCAGGTTAACTGTCTTTCCTCATTTCCTACTACCAACCCTCTTAGAATTCATGCAGTCCTTTACATTTCAGCCTGACTGTGGTGAAACGCCACTGAAGGACTGAAGGCATTGGTTTCTGCTTTACAAACGTCACTCTGAGTGCTGTGTGGAGAAGAGACTGTAATAGAGCTGGTATGGAACAGGAACAATGTAAGAGACTATTGCTGTTTTCCAGGCATGACATTATGGTGTATTAGAATGTGCAATAAGGATGGAAGAAATAAAAGCAGTCAGATTCAGGACATATTTTGAAGGTAGAATTGATGAGATTTGCTAATGGATTGAATCCCCTTCCTCTTGAACAAACTAAGCAAATACAGAACACATTTACTCAAGATAAAGCAAGGAAAAAACCAAATAATTTTAGGAATGCAGCAAACAAGCAAGCCAGCCTCCTTAAGAGAGGCAACAGCATGGTTGGATAGCACGTATGAGCTATAGTAGTGCCACAGTGGCATACAGGTGATAAGAAAGCCTCAACCTTTGATAACTGCTTTAAAATACTAACGTACAATAAGAACATTTGGGAAATCCTGTCAGGGGTTCTTATGTGTGCACTTACTCATTGCTATAATATATGCTACATTCAATATTAAACAAACAAAAGCAGACACTGAAAAGCAAAGAAAATGGCATGAAATAAGCATGATAGTGGAAGTGTTCTTCTGTACCAGTAGAAGAGGCCAGGCCCACTCAAAGGAGTTTTCTCACTAACAAAGCTCAATCTGCCAGATGGTCAAGCCCAAGAGGACAAGATTGTGCATTCTTCCTCATATCATCAGGTCCTACTTCATGATAGGACCTGATGATATGATCCTACTTCATGATAGGACCTGATGATATGATTTCAACAAATGGCTATTTGTTGAAATAAACAGAACTAAAATATATAAGACTTTTTAGGAGTAGATCATAATATAACTCTCAGGTATCTAGCCTCTGCAAGCAGCATTGTGGGTCATCATGGGACTTGAGGTGACTGCCATTTGCCAGTTACAGATCCAAAATGTTTAAAGTCTTTTTATTTCTCTCAATAAAATATCCTTCTTTCATATCATACATCAGGTGCTTGCACAATTTGGCACTGCTGCTGATCAACTGGAATTCCTAGTTCCTAAGTTTCTTAGTGCAGCCAGAAGCCACTGCAAGTGTCACTTTCCTATAGTGTAACTTGCACCCTGCATGCCACAAACATCTCCAGCATGTGGCTCATTGTAATGATGCTGGGCATCTGTCAAAAGTGAAGGTTGAAACCTGAGGAAGGAAGACAGAATGCAAAGATTTGCTAGAGGAAAGCAAGTGTCTTCCCTTTGTGACATGTGTGGGGTGGTTATGAACTTGGCTATTAAATGGGTGTATCTAAGACTCACAGGCCTGTCTTCCAACATGCTGAAAACAGACAGGCAAAGTCTAGTGTTGCTGAGTTGTACTTTTCTGTTGCTTGCTCCCCATACAATGTACTCTAGCCTCTAATATTCTTCCACGATTGAGTTTCAAGTTCCTAGGAGAATCTCCATCCATTTCCCCATCATACAGCAGAATGGCTACGTAGTTTTTGGAGGCTCCTTAAGAGATAAAGAGGACCATAGCTTAAATACTATTGAGGCATTCTGTCCTGATAATACCAAAGAGGCTAAGCAGAATATAAAAATCAGGAATAGATGAAATTTTCCCTTAGAATAGCACAAAATAATACATTTATTAATTTCTCATCCATTTGTCTGATGTGAAATCAAAACACTAATCACGCTCTGGGCAAGTAATACCATGTAATACCTTGTATTTTTTTTTTTTTTGAGACAGAGTCTTGCTCTGTTGCCCAGGCTGTAGTGCAGTGGTGCAATCTTGGCTCACTGCAACCTCCACCTCCTGGGTTCAAGCAATCCTCCTGCCTCAGTCTCTCAAGTAGCATGCACCACCATGCCTGGCTGCTTTTTATATTTTCAGTAAAGACAGGGTTTTGCTATGTTGGGCAGGCTGGTCTTGAACTCCTGACCTCAGGTGATCCACCCTCCTTGGTCTCCCAAACTGCTAGGATTATAGGCATAATCCACTGTACTTGGCCACACCTTGCACGTTTATAGCATGAAACACTTTACATTTGACAGAGTAATTTTGTATGCATTTACTTGCTTGATAAAGGTAGATGCGATAGATACCACTACTGCAATGTTATGGATATAAAATATGCTCATTGAGGTTAAATAACATGTCCAGGGATACATAATATGTAATGAACCAGGACTCTGATGTGAATCCTCACCAGAACTTCAGACCAATATCTGACTAAGTACAGAAACTTTGCAGGGCTTCATTACATCCATTTGCTGTTGTTTATGATTTACATCAACTTACTGTATGCATCAGTCTGAAATTTTAGTGCCTAAAATCAGTTTTAGCTAATTAAAGCAGAAAGCCACTTTATTCAAAGGCTCTTGGGTGATGCTCAGAATTTTCCAGAAAACTAGAGAAATGGCTGGCTCAATGTGCCTAAAATCCTGATGACAGAGACTGTCATCACATCCATTAGTGGTCACATTCCCTGGCTCTTAAATCTTTGAGAATACTTTGTTCACAAAAATATTTAACTATTACTCATGGGCTAACAGCTTAATATAATCTATCTTTTTTTCTGCTTTATATCAATGCTATTAAATACTTAGTGAACCTAAAGACAAGGAACTCAGAGATAGGACTTTTCCCTTTGAGTCCTGCATATCAGTCTGCACAAAGCAGAAGGTGCCATGAGATCTGATTTTGATTCCCAAATCAACACATAATTCCTACGTGACTTTGATTTTCTCAATTCCTTAAATTTTCTATTTACATCAAAGAGCTGATTGCTCATTCAGATTTATTGAGGGGTTGAGTTTAATACTGTAAAAATGATTTGTAGACTGTAAAGTTCAATGACAATTGTTGTTACCACACAATCTAGTGCTTAATTATATCCTGACACTTATTTATAACTATTTCATTTTTCTGCTTTTTCCTCATGGACTGCAAGGTTCTTTACCATGGTCCATTCCTCTCTGTAGTATGTAAGCACAGTGCTAGTCCACATTGGGCTCAAAGTATGCTACACATTGAAGTCCCAGGTTGATCTACATGAAGCACAGCTGACCCTGATTCTCAGCTGCAAAAAGCCATTCTCTGATGCAAAAA
Organism: Cebus imitator; assembly: GCF_001604975.1. Classification (NCBI taxonomy): domain Eukaryota; kingdom Metazoa; phylum Chordata; class Mammalia; order Primates; family Cebidae; genus Cebus; species Cebus imitator. The sequence goes on along the minus strand of NW_016107513.1, from coordinate 776,300 downwards.
GCCAATTAAGTCTTCCCATTGCTGAGCCACATCTGTACTCCTTAGATCATAACTTGGGACTTTCAAAATCTGGCTTTAACTTGCCTGTCTTACTCTTTTACTCTCCTTCACTGAACTTTGACTTTCTCTGGCCAAATTAACTTAAAATTCTTCATCCCCTGCACATAATTCCTTACGTTATCTTGCCATCATGCTTGTCCTACTTGTCCTGTTTCTTTTCTATGGAAACACCCCTACCTTGTTGAATCTCCACATTTCAAAGCCTAGCTAAAATATTAACTAAATTACATTACTCTAAGTAGGCACAATGCCGTTGTCTTCTGAACAAATAGCAATTTTTACGTCTACAATAGTTTAACCATTACACAGTCATCTTTCATTAGGTTCCTTAGTCATCTCAGTGTGGTAAGCACCCTGGGTTGAATTGCTTATATTAGAATAACAGGATGTTCAGGACTAACTCATAAATGAGAAAGAATAGAGGTTATGCATACTATGGGGTTCTATAGATTTTTAGTTCTTAAAGCTTGTTGTATTTTGTGTTATGAAAACTTTGATGCATTATTACTTACAGTTGATTGAAAAATTAAATATTAGGCTATAGTAAAATCAGGTAATAATGATAAAAGCAGGATTAGAAGCCAGGTTCCTTAGATATAAACTTAATATCACTCATTCAGGCTTTTTCTACATTTATTTCTATAAATTAAAATAGTAATAATTGCAGATAAATTAATACGGTTGATCTGGTTTGTAAGTCACTATAAAGATCTAACATTTTGCAATTGACATGTATCATTTCTTTTTTTTCTGACATGGTGTCGTATATATTCTAGCTAATCAGATTTCAAACTATACTTTGCTATTATGGGCAATGAGTCTGAGAAGCTGGCTACATTTTATTATTAAAAGAGCTTTACAAGCAGCTAAAGTATTTTGCTACACAAATTGTAGGTAATATGATGCTTGCAATACAGGGAGTGAAGTAGGATGGATCACAGAACACTGACGCTGGGCTCTTATGGAAATTTTAGTTTTGAATTGATAAAAAAGGGATTGTCTTCCTTAGTGAATGCCTCATATTCCTGTTCCTGTACATAAAAGGGGAAATAATCCATGATATTTAAGACTGATATAATAAAACAAGATGCTACAGTAAACTTACCCTCTACCTACAGACCAAGTTCTTTTTGAAATTGAAAACTGAATTACATATTCCCCTTGTTTAAGAAAATTAGGGACTCCATTTGCAGCCATCAAAACAGATATTATCAACACAAGTATGGGAAAAGGATTATCACTGTGGAACTATGATTTCGTATATGTTTCTAGTCACCAATAGTAGGGAATGTTGTCAAATATTTCTGAGAAAGCTCACACTGTCTCCGTAGGTTGATTAGATGAGCTTTCATACATTGGAAACCTGACTACTTTCCAACAACTTGATTTCACAAATGGAAAAACAGCATCTGTTTTCCTGCAGCTTCACATATGGCGATCATTGTTGCTAAGACAAGCTGAAGCAGGTAGTCCGTGTGACAGTATCCCTCTGGAGTGCTACAGTCTCCTGGGACCAGATTACACTGGTCTGCTGTGAGGGGCTCTGACTCCCTGGGGCAGTGGAAAGTGCATATTTAATCAACATATGCAAAACATTCGTATGAACAGCAAATTACAGAGAAAATGATCAAATGCAATATTTAGAACTCTCTGTTTGTATTTTCAGTGGGCTAATTTGGACAGGTGTATTTCATGCCATACTCTGCTAGTCTGAGTACTTAATAAAAAAATCAGCCAGTGGCATGCAGAGACCAAGGAGTTGAAATGGTTGTATGTATGCACCATGGAGGGTGGTACTTGTTACAGGAGAATATGGCTTTCTCACATTAGCCAACCAGAAAGTATGAAAAGATAGAAATCAATGTTGGACACAGAGGGGAAATACGTTTTGCATATAAAGAAACGAGATGCCTATAGAATTTCATTAAGGGCATCTCTGTCCCTCCAGAAGCTCTGATTGCATTTTATAAACCTCAATGCATATACTGTATATAAGATTCTATAATCAGCGGCCCATTTTTCAGGGGGTGGAAGGAGCTTCCCTAGGATCAATGTTTCTATTTTAAAGGTCAAGAGATTGGCAGCAGTAGAAATTAAATTCCGGAATACATCCACCAGCCAGGTACATTGCAAACAGATGTTCTTTTTCTGTAATTCCTGTGCCAGTGGCCTTAACCCTGATTCGGAAGGACAACTCAATCAACTACAGAAAGAAAAGCCTTCAGGGATTCTGGAGCAGTACTGGATTTCTCCTGAATACAGGTATCATTAAACAAATAATTGTTTATCAGGAACTGTTTCTTCAATAGACCTCTATAATAGGCTGAGAAAAGACTGGAAATGAAACATCTGAAAGCATTCAGTCTTTAATTATTCAAGTAAAAGCCACGATTTCTTATTTGCCAATACATTTTTAAGATCAATTTTATTCTAAAAAATACCCAGGAAGGCATTGATAAATTGGGAGGATTTTACAAGGCTAAACAATAACCCTCTTTTGACATATGAGAAGCAGGAAGACACAAGAAAACGGCAGAAACAGAAGGCAAGTTAGAAGCAGTGTATAAGGTCAAAGGCTAAAAAAGAATACAAGTGAAAGATGTGAGAAAGACAGCAGAGGCTGCTGTCCCTTAGCAGAAACTGCAAAACTAGATTCCTACATAAAGATGAAAAATAGGACCAATGGTCTGAGGCTACCTTTTTTAACTTACAAGTTAGAAATATTTGTGTTTTAGGACTTGCACCTCTGAAATACACAATCTAAACAGTGTTGGATGTTGGACTTAACATGACTCTAGGACTAGCAGGCTGCCCTTGGAATCTGGACTATATCCTTCATAAAAGGCAGTTCTGTGATGACTATTCAGGAGGCTCTCACACGTGTACTTAAGCTGCTAGCGAGGTCTCCAAGCCCGCGCCAGTTCTCATCTCAGATCACACCTGAGACTCCTGTCCTGGGTATTTTCGTATCATCAGTTTGACCGCTTCATGCTGATGGCCTATGATATAACTCCCAGATTTTTTTTTTTTTTTTTTTTTTTTGAGGTTTTGCTCTTTTTACCCAGGCTGGAGTGCAATGGCGCGATCTCGGCTCATCGCAACCTCCGCCTCCTGGGTTCAGGCAATTCTCCTGCCTCAGCCTCCTGAGTAGCTGGGACTACAGACATGCGCCACCATGCCCAGCTAATTTTTTGTATTTTTAGTAGAGACGGGGTTTCACCATGTTGACCAGGATGGTCTCGATCTCTTGACCTCGTGATCCACCCGCCTCGGCCTCCCAAAGTGCTGGGATTACAGGCTTGAGCCACCGCGCCCGGCCAACTCCCAGATTTTACTTGTACTTTCCCATGCTTACCTCTGGTGACTTGCCCATATCTTTGAGTTTTTACCAAAGCTTGTTTTGTACTTTATCGTCTTCCTAGCTAGCCTGAGTCCTGACAGAATAGGGAGGTAATATATATGCAGATTCCATTTCAACTCTGTACCTAACTAGAAATGCAACCTTGGGAAGTAATTTTCTCAATCTCCTTTGGCCTCACCATTCTCAACAGTATAACAGGAAATTTGGCTTGAGCAGTGAAGTGCCTCAGACACAGCGAAAGAACTGCTCTTGTGTACCTTTCCAACCAGATTTAGCTGAGTAATGTTTTGGATTTCCAGACAAAATTTTGTTTGAAAAGAAGACTTTGGTCAGTAAACAAGACTTTGCAATCCTCTGAATTAGAAGGTCACCAAATTCAGTTATAGAATCAATAATGCAGTCCTTTACCCAATCATTTATTCTCATAATCAAGCTTCATTTGAAAATTGAGGATCTGGCATTCCGAAACATTGCCTGATGAGAATGCTTAAGATCAAGTTGGACTGTAAGCAGCTGGAGAGCTGAGAATACACATTTCAGTATTGTGCATAATTTTTATCATGGGGTAAGTTATATTGCAGGCACTCCACACAATTCAAGAACCATTCACAGAGCTCCTGTTTTATACCGACTCCTTCTTCTTTTGGGAATGCAACAACGTGAGGCATGCTCTAACAGACCCAGAGGCTGACTGTTGACAGAATGAAGAAATGAATATGACTAAAAGCAAGCGGTAATCTCAGAGCAAAATTTCAGCAAGGTTGGCATAGCATACAGATTGGTGACCCTCTTAATGGTGTAATGTATTTTACTAGTTATCTAAGCTTCAATGAAAATTGAAACCTTCATAAGATTGACTACATTAATTTTGCTTAAGAAAAATTTCCCTTCCCTGGCTTTTTCAAGCTTCAAAAGGTTGTGTTTTATTTCAGCTCCTACAAGAAGAGCCTTCATGGTGGAGATTAAAGTAGTACCTGACCTGTGAACTACTCACAAAATTTGCAGAGAAGAAAGGGAGAACTTTCAACATCAACAGTGTTCTACAGGACGCTGAACTATTTCCCCTTTGTTCCTGTTGAACTCAGCCTTGCAGCACCTTCTCAACAACTGTGTCCAAATGTCTAGTAGTCCATTCTGGTAGTTTTCACTGCATTACTATAAGCATACCCCCAAAAGAAAGCAGACCAGTTCCAGAAAGTCCTGACAGTCTATTTGTTTTTCAGCCAAATGGTTCCCAGTGACAGTAGCCTCTGAAGCCAAATTCTAGTTCTTCCCTAGTTTCCTAATCTGAGAAGTAGATACAATATTAGTTCCTAACTGATAGACTATTTGAGAATATAATAGATGCAAACACTGAGAATGTTTGTTGTGTTAAGAGAGCTTTACAATGAGCACTACTTCTATTATTATCAAAATTTTTAAGAAATCTTAGCTCAGTAAGAGACCTAATACCTACATGGAAGCTTCTCATGTCTGCTGTAGGCAACACATTGAAATGACTATGGACTGTCCGGGTGAAAACTGACCTTCCTAGAGTGGGAAAGAGCAAGGGCTTGAGAGCAAATATGCTTGGGTATTGGCCCTACTTCCACCACTGGCAAGAATCACCAGAGAGGCTATGAAATGCAGGCTCAAAGACCCCACCTTACACCTACACAATCAGAGTCTCTGGAGTGAGAGCCCAGGAGATGGTTACACACAGTCGTTTTACGCACACCCAGTCACCTAGGTGTTGGGCACCAGCTCTGCCCTTTACCAGCTTCTAACTTGTGATCTTGGGCCTCTTAATCTCTTCAAAACCTTAGTTTCTTCACCTATAAGGTGGGACGAATTCCCTCCATGTACATTGTGGAAATGAAATTAGACAAAGCATGGAGAATGATCAGCTGGTCAGGCACAGAGGAAATATTTGATACATGATAGGTATTAGCTTCTTGAAAATTTATGCCTTGCACCAGAAGGCAAGGAAAAATACTTGGGCAGTACAAATGTATGCGATGAGTTTCACAGAGAATAAGCGTCCAGATAACTCTTTTCTCTGAACCAACATTTTTCCAGCAGTAGGCTGGGAGGACATCAACCACATAACAAACACAGCACAGTTACTGTGGAGATTGTGTTGAAGCCCTTGGTTGTGTTAGGCAAGAAAACAAGAGTTTGAGTACTACTGCACTAAAACTTGTACGATTTTTTTGTTTTAAAGACAATATCATCCAACTCTCAACCCTCAACTCAGTCATTGCTTTTATCTTCTACTCTTAGGCAACTTGGTGCCAAATTATAGTAACTCACTCATCCTAGATAGCTGGTTCATTTCTCTCCTTTTTCTCTGATACATTTTGATGTCGATTGAAATGTAAAATTTTGGTCTGTCTTATTTCGTATGTATTATATTAATTTAAATTACTTTAACTCATTTTATAAATAAATAAAAATAGGTAAGACTATATGATTATAAAGCATTTGGAAAATTATTTGTGTCTTTTCTCCAGACAAGCTGAAGTGAAAGTGAGAAGAACAAAAACATCTATGGAAATATATTTAGATTCAAGCTCAACAGTCAAAGGGAAATGAAGCTTGTAATTTAACAATCAGGAAAAATAAGCACATCAGGACAAAAAGCTTTTGTTAAGAGAGTATAAAATATCAAATTCAAAAAAGCTACTAGTCAGACCAAGCTTTTCGTACCATGATGACTATACCTAAATATTGCCAAACATATAAATAAAAGTGGAAATTCTAGTTAACAATTTTTAATTACTCTTTTCTAAGTGATGCCAAATGTATATTAACAAATAGCTGAATGATTGACTCAATGTTTTGGTTTTCATCTGTATGTTTGGTGTCATGTAGCTAAATACTCGATCTAAAGAGTAGCATATTAGCAGATTGAAAAGCAATGCCGAAACTTACTGAAGAAATGATGAAGAATCTTTAATCTTGGCTTCACAGAGAAATACCATGAAGGAATTTCCAAATTAAAACACCAATGTAGACCTGTTAGCCTCATTTTTAACTTTAGGTTTTGCTTTTTCTGTACTACTGGGTCTTTCTTAAACTCTTGATATTCCCATTTTACTCATTTAAATTTTAATATTATTCACGTATTTTTATTAATCAAACTTCAAACTCTATTTATATAGAGGTTTATATACAATTTTTCTGTAAAACTAGGTTGCTCTTTCAGAAAAGCATAAATAGCAAAATAAAGCTACAGTTTACTGACGAGGACTGCAAAAATAAAAGACAGTATTTAAATAGGCGCATGAATGTAGGGAAGATGGCTGGTCACACCCCGATGTTCCCAGCTGAAACATATGTATGAATGAACATTAGGACTGACATCTCTTCTTTGAAGCAGTAAGGTTTTCTCCGGGGAGAAAAAGGGAAGTACTAGGAAAAATAGTAAAATTCCTCTTTTATCCTTCCCTTTTATCCATCTCTCCCCTTTTCTCATCTTTTTTTTTTTATCATTGCAGCCTGCTACATGCACAGTACACAAAATTTTAAGTGGAGATTAATGAGTGTTCCCAGTGGCAGAGGTTAAAGGCCTCACTTCTCAGCTCTTGGTGTCATACTTTTTTTTGTATAGGGATATTGAGGATCAACAAAAACACTTGCATGTGAACCTTTTTTTTCACCAATTAAATGAGATGCAATGAGAATCTTTCAAAGTGTGCTTGAGCATTCTGAAAAACGGAGTACCTAGAAACTCCACTGGCACACAGCGCTTCAAAACTAAAGAGAATTTGTATGCACTGGGCAACAATATGCAAAGAGTCAATTCCCAATCCTCGGTGCCAATAGATGATGCAGACTATCACAAACTGTGGATGATCTAACAGCCATTTGTGCTTGGCATTGATATGCTTTTGTGATTTCATTTTGCCAGAAATGTTCCTGTTAGTTTAGGAAAAATGAATGCATTATTTCTTGAGCATACAGGAATAATGCACATGAATAACAGGTTGAGGGAGGATGATCCAAAGCATGTAATCTGGCCACTATCAAAAGTCAGCCATTAAATCTTGGATGTAGGGGAGCTAGACAGGAAGCCAATAGCTATTAGATACCTGTACTGAACTGTGCATTTTACACTGAACATATGTAAAATATAGAAAAGTATGTTCAATGTAAAAAAAATCCACAAAATCACCCTAGGTAATATTAACCCTATTTTGTGGATGAGAAAATTTATCTTCATAAAGGACAATTAACTTATTTCTACAATTTCTCAGACCTTATGTCAATGGGGAAGCTTATGTTTGTTTATGGCTATTGTTTGCATTTATTGCTTACACAAGGTGTCAAGCTCTGTGCCATTTTTTCCTATAACCTTTTGTCTTTTAACTCTATAGTTGCTTCAGAATGAGCCCTGTGAAAACTCCCAGGGCTTCAAGGGGCAGAACTAAAAACCACAATAGCAAGCCATTCTGCCTCTCTAATAAAAATATTTTTGCCACTATTCTGTATGTTTATTTACCCGAAGTATAAAATGGTGCACAATTTAAGTAATTTAGCTCTCATTTTATGTGATTCTCTTATAGAAGATATATAATAATTACAATAATCATTGATGAAAATACTAACTAACCTTTATGGAGTACTTGCCATGCCCTGGAAACTAATTCCATGATTTATGTACTTCTTAATTCTTATTTTACATATTAGAAATTGTAGCACAAAAGAATTAAGTTTAAACTTAGAATTTTAAAAAATACTAACATTTTGTAGTTCACTTATAAATGTTGTGCTTTACAAAAGAATATAGCCTATTCATGTTTTTCATTATAACAGACACTTTGGTTTTATTTTTGTCACATTGTTCTGTGACTGCTGCTTTTAGTTTCTGCACACACCTTGTTTCTCTTTTAAGCAGTTTTACTGGACATTTGTGTTTGGTTCCGTTTGTTTCCTTTGACTTTTTTCAACTTCACTTTGTTGTTCTCTTATGATGTGTAAAAAACAAGTTCTGACTTAAATCTACATTATTTTTTAATATTTTAAAAAACACATTTATATTTATACGTTTTTAAATCTACTTTCAAGTTTTTGTAGATATGAGAATTAAAAACCAGAATGTATTTGTCTTAAAAAGCACATATTATATTTTTAAGTGTATGTTTAACTTTTATATTAAGCTTTATATCATACTCACAATAATTACTTATGCAACTTGTTTAACTGTTTTTGCATTCAGTTCCCAGTTACTCCCCCACACCTGCTATAACTTCCCCATTGTTATTATATGTCTATTTATATTTGGGTAAATTGAGGGAATCGTCAGGTACCTTCACATATTATTTGTTAGAAGAGTACCTGGATGTTTATTTGATGAACTCTTGTATGTCTGATAATGTCTTTGCTGCTACCTATGAACACTTAATTTACTCAGTAACTTTATCAACAATCTGTAAATATCAATTGATTTTATTCCCACACACGAGCTGCAATTAAGGTCTGAGGCTAATTTGACTTGGTTGTTTTATAGGTAAGCCATTTTGCTGAATGCTTAGAGGATACCTTTTTTTTAATATATATACTGTTAAATTAGCAGTAAGAAATATTTTGATAGAAGCTGTTTCTCATTGATTTTACCTATTTCATGATGGGGGCTTTCAATGTGCAACTTTTGTCTTCCTTTAGCCAGAAAACATTTTCAGTATTATGTCATAATTGTTGATATTTAGTTCATCTTTCCTTTTTCAGAAACATTATTTGTATATTGACTTTCCAGTCTACACATTAAAAAGAGTGTCCCATCATTTAATTTTTAAAATTTTATTTTGTTTTTAATTGACAAATCAAAATTATACATGTTTATGATGTGATGTTTTGCTACATGTATGTATTGTGTAATAATCAAATCTAGGTAATTAGGACATCTTCACCTCATTTATCATCTCTTTGTAATAAGAACATTATTCTCTTTTCTCGCTATTTTGACATATACCGTACATTTAACTATAGTCACCTTACTGTGTAATAAACACCAGAACTTATTTCTCCTGTCCAACTGTAACTTTGAACATGTTAACCCACCTACTCCCATTCTTTCTCCTGACCTTCTCTAGCCTCTGGTAACCACTAAAGTACTCTCTACTCCTATGAAATCAGATTCTTAGATTCCACATATGAGTCATATCATGTGGTTGGTATTTATCCTTCTGTGCTTGGTTTATTTCACTTAGTAATGTCCTATAGGTTCATCTACATTGTTACAAATGACAGGATTTCATTCTTTTTTGTGGCTGAATAGTATTCCCTTGTGTATATACATCACACTTTTTTGTCCATTCATTTATTGAAAGTTAAGTAAGTTGATTCCATATCTTGGCTATTGCGAATAGTGCTGCAATAAACTCCTGAGTGCAGATAATCTTTTTGACATGCTGATTTCATTTTCTTTGGATATATATCTAGAAATGGGATTGCTGGATCATATGGTAGTTCTATTTTTAGTTTATTGAGGGACCTCCATACTCTTTTCCTTAATGGCTGTACTAATCTACATTCCCATCAATAGTATATAAGCATTTTCCAGGACACCTTCCTTAAACCTTATACAAGAATGAAATCAAAATGGATTAAATACTTAAATGTAAAACCCAAAACCATAAAACCCTAGAAGAAAACCGAGGCAAGACCATTCAGGACATAGGCATGGGCAAAGATTTCATGATGAAAATACCAAAAGCAATTGCAATGAAAGTCAAAATTGACAAATGGGATCTAATTAAACTAAAGAGCTTTTGCACAGCAAAAGAAGCTATCATCAGACTGAATAGGCAACCTACAGAATGGAAGAAAATTTTTGCAATCTACCCATCTGACAAAGTCTGAATTTACAAGGAACTTAAACAAATTTACAAGAAAAAAAAAAACAATGTCATCAAAAAGTGGGTAAAGGATAGGAACAGACACTTCTCCAAAGATGACATTTATAAGACCAAAAAACATATAATAAAAAGCTAATCATCACTGATCATTAGAGAAATCCAAATCAAAACCACAATGACATACCATCTCATACCAGTCAGAATGGCAATTATTAAAAAGTGAAGAAACAATACATGCTGGTGAGGCTGTGGAGAAATAGAAATACTTTCACACTGTTGGTGGGAACATAAATTAGTTCGACCATTTTGGAAGACACAATGGCTATTCCTCAAGTATTGGAAGTCCAGCTCCCAGTGTATCAACATGGGTTCAAGATCTCTCAAAGTGATTGAGTGGTCGTTGAAAAAGAAAGAAAAGACAAAGAAACAGCTTTCTTCAAAGGTGGGCCCAGGGGAGACACCACATAAAACCACTCTGTGGATGTCTAATATTTCCCTGAAAACCTCAGTTTTTTATCAGGCTCTTTCAATAGGGGAGGGTGGATGAGGTTGCACAAAGTTTCAGTGATAATTACACAAATTGAAACAAAAGCTGTTGTCCAAAATCACAATACAGTATTACAAAAGCAGAACCATGTAAAAGTTACTTTCTGTGTGTTAGCATAAAAAAAATACACCTTAGCAAGAATAGCTGTTAAACACAAACTTATAACTATCAGCAAGAAACGCATTGGGCTCACTGCTGCAGGGGGAACAGGACCTGACACAGGACACCCAGCCTGACCACAAAACTGCAAGAGTGGGGAGACCTCCATGCAAGCCTGGAGGAGTAGTGGGAGAAGAAAGACTTTTACATCCTTATCTCCACCACAGAGGTTTCCCTCCAAACAGATGCCCCTTTTGGGTCCATTTATAGGCTCTCCATACGGGTTGCTTTCCCTTTCCAGGGCTGTTCAATATGCCTTTCCTGGGAAAGAAATCTGGGTAATAATCCTCTTCATTACATGTCCATTTATAGACTCTGCAATGAGAAGCTTGTTACGTGCTGTCATCTCTCTCTGACAGTCAGGCTAAGTGGTTTGTCTCTTACACAGAGTTCCTGTTTTTACAAGAACAGCTCAGCAGAGCCAAAGTTACAGCTCAGCATAACCAAAGTTAAGTTACAGCTCAGCTATTCACATTATTCTTCATTTTCTCAAATATAATCAATACAGTAAGTAACAAGTATCACAAACCAAACAGCTTAATTCAGGGCCACCAATTTATAAGAGAATTTACAGGTTAAAAATCAAAAACAATTTTTTCTTGTTATTTCAGACAGCTCGAGTTTTTCCAATTCTCCCAGAAGCTTGGGGTTGCTCAGTCACCACCCAGGGGTTCACAGTGCTACCAGCACTCAAGGTTCTAGAACCAGAAATACCATTTGACCCAGCAATCCTACTACTTGGTATATACCCCAAACAATATAAATCATTCTACTATAAAGACACATGCACATATATGTTTATTGCAGCACTATTCACAATAGCAAAGTCATAGAACCAACCCAAGTGCCAATCAATGATTGACTGGATAAAGAAACTGTGGTACATATATACTATGGAATACTATGCAACCATAAAAAGGAATGAGATTACATCCTTTGAAGGGACATGGATGAAGCTGGAAGCCATCATCCTCAGCATGAGAACAGAAAACCAAATATGGCATGTTCTCACTCATAAGTAGGAGTTGAACAATGAGAATACATGGACATAAGGAGAGGAACAACACACACCAGAGCCTGTTAGGGGTGGGGGTGAAGAGAGGGAGCTCAGAGGATGGGTCAATAGGTGCAGCCAATCACCATGGCACATGTATACCTACGTAACAAACCTGCATGTTCTGCACATGTAACCTGGAATTTAAAGTAAAAATTTTTTTAAAAAGACAAAAAGTAAAATTTTATTTTCTTTCAACATGTCTACAGAGTTCTGAGAAGGCTTTTCAAATTTATCCTTCATATTACTGGGTATATTTTCTGCATTGACAATTCTACTTTTTTTGTTTGCAATAATAATTTTGTATTTCTTCAACTTAATAATTACTTTTAAAACACATTTATACAATGTATATATAAACTGAGCATATTTCATAGTTTATATACATGTAACATATACATTTTAAGGCAACATTTAATTTTTCCAAGCTCTGTCTAATTTCATCCTGCAACACATTACCTAGTTTCTTTTTGCAGCTCAGCCCATTGACTTCTCAGGTCTTCTTTTACTTCTGTGTTGCTAAATAATTTGTTGTAGCACACAGAGGGATTAAAAAATGAATACAAGTGAGTTCAGTTAAATTAATGCAGGAGACAGAAGAGCTATTTAGAGTTAAATTTTACTGTGACAGCTCAGTCATTACAAGACAGCTTGAGAATCTCTTGTATTCTAGATAAGGGTAAAGATAATTGAGTAGGAAGAGAAGAGAAGAGAAAGATGCATTTAGAGGCTTTTAAAGAACTATATAAGCATACAAAACCATTAAGTAAAGACCTAGATTATAACTTGGCACTAGAATTGATGTGGTTATGCCCGATATCCCATAAATAATTCAGAAAAACTATAGAGATGAAAGCCCTACGGTTAGTTTGATAGGGCTACCAAGCAAACAGAACTTGGAAATTAATGTCAGTATGACCTCATTTGCATCACAGGTTGGCAAGACCTAAGGGGCAGAGGGGTTATACCAGTAATCATGACACCATGACACATTCAATTAAACAATTACCAAACACTCTTACTGTGATGCTTTAGCAATCCTACATCAAAATCCCCAACCTCCATCTCTCTCTATGAAGGTAAAATAGGCATAGAATGAATGGGCTTAGACACTGGGATTTGAACATCAGCCTCCACTATAGCCCAATAGCTAGGTGATTTTCCATTTTGAAAACATCCATTTTCAACTCATTTCCCTTTCTATGTTTATCATTCTATATGGGAAATTGGGCAAATGTGTAAAATAGACATCAAGGTTCTCACTTTTTTCCCTCTGCTTATTGTAACCATTTGTGTTCCTTTTGGAGTAAATATTTTCTAATCTGAGCTGGGACTTAAAACAACTGGAAAACATACACAGTCTCTGAAAGTTATTGATTCTCTCCTTTCCCGTCACATTCTTGTTCTTGTTTAGCCTCTTCAGAGACTAAGAAGCAAGAAAATAACTCACTTCCCCAGAACTTTCACAGCTACAGTGCCCCCTTGTGCAACTCGATAAGGGCTAGGATGGCAGGGATCCAAGAAAAAGAAAAAAGGCTCAAATAGGGTTATTTTAGGGGTTTTGTTTCCAAATATATAGAGGAGCCAAAATGCATTTTCACACACAGCAGGTTTTTCCTTCTTCTTTCCTTGCCTATATAAAGGAAAACACTTTGTTTTTAAGAGGGGAAATCCACCTCTGAGATTATGGAACACTGACACAGCATCATTCATCTTGGCAAAAGTTGACTGAGCAGATGATGTAGATCCACTTAACTTGGACTCAATCAAAGGTTTTGCTATTTTCATTTCACAGGCCAGATGTAGCTCATCATCGGTTGGAATCAATTCCAGAAGAGGTGTTAGAGTCTGTTGGTCCAAGAGGAAGCCTGATCCAGGCACCAAAAAGAGCCATGAGGAAAATGGATACTATCTCCACTGATCTCCCAACAATTAGGGTAGTCCAATATTCAGTTCATATTAAGCCGTGGGATAACCTAGAAGTGATGCTATTTTAGTGAGTTTATAAGTTATTAAATTCACAGTCATTGTGAAATCATCTCCCATGTTCTATTTCTATAAATATACTGTTATATCTGAATGGATGGGGAAATTAAATAATTAATAATACATACACTTGGATTTTCAATAAATCAGAGAAGCTGGAAACCAATTCCATGCTAGAGATGCATCTAACTGGGTTACTTGAGTCATCTGTGTTGACTACAATCTGACCAAAAAATGCTTTGTAATTTGTTACCACAGGTCTTACCCTTCAAATGAAAACAAATACTCAGTTTATTTAATAGAATACAATTAGTAATTTCTGACTGAAATAAATTTAAAATTTCTTTAGAATCTTTATAGTAATATTAATGTGCATTGCACTAGATATTTCTCATTCCCATAAATACAGGCACTCTTGAATTTCTTCAGACATCTTTCAAAAACCACACAGATCAATAATGAGGAAATAAAACCAGGCACAACTCATCCCTACAGCATAGCTAGGAAATAGAGAGTACTGCAAACTTCGGTTTTCATATCGGCGGGAAAAATCTTCAGCAATCCCAGCAAATCCAGCTTGGGAAACTATATTATATCAAAGAAATGAGACTCCAGTACAGTACTAGAAGTAGTGCAGTGCAGACAATATTATCTAATGTTCATCCTCAGCAGGAAAGGCTCCTGGCCTAGGTGGGGAAATAAACCACCCACTCCTCCCCATCCCCAAATTCTGAGGTGCTGTGAGTAACATTTACTGGTGTTATGGATTGAATTGTGTTGTCCCAAAAGATGCTGAAGTCCTGTTTCCTAGCACCTACAAATGTGACATTTTTTGCAAGTAAGGTCCTTACAGATGATTAAATTGAGTATGTTAGGGTGGATGCTTATTCAACAGGGCTAGTACTCTCATAAAAGAGAGAAAGCAAAACAAGAAAAGTAGCCAGGGAGAATGCCATGAGAAGATTAGAGTTATGCTGCCACAAGCCAAGGTACCACCAGAAGCTAGGAGAGAGGCCTGAAACAGATCCTTCTGTAGCACTTTCAGAGGGATGATGGTCTTGCTGACATCTTGATCTTGGACTTCTAGCCTCCAGAACTTTGGGACAATAAGTTCCTGATGTTTAAGCAACTCAGTTTGTGGTGCTGTTATAGCAGCCTTAGAAGACTAATAACAACTGGGAAATGAAATGAAAGGTTTTTAAAAGTTTGCAGAAGCAGGAGTGGTTGTGCTTCTTGGAGGAAGAGGGTGACTTAGAAAGGAGAGGAACCTTTTGGAAACTTAGAGGGTAATGAGTAATAAAGAAGTAAAATTCAGAAGATGAGTCCCATAGAAACAAAAGAGTATCAAAGTATCAGAAGGCACATGGAACCACCCCCAAGAGATGCATTTATTACACAGTAAGCTCTGCACCATATCAACAAAAGAGGGCATTCTGAAATTTTGAAACTGAAAAAGTTGCCCAAACCTCTTGCTTATTATTTCTGGAAGGAAAATAACACAACTTAAATGAACTAAAAGTTAACAACCAACATATTCATACAAGGCTACTAAGAGAAAAAAGAATAAAAAACTTGGATTAATAAGGGAAAATCAAAATTTTTCAGTTTGTAAAAATAGTCTTCAATGATAAAAGTCATGAAGCTTAGGAAAACAGAATACTTTAAAACAAATTAAATAGTATTAAACAAAATAGTATAGATATAAAAAATTGTAAACCATAAATTCGAAACTTAGATAAGAAACAGACAACAGTGAAGAAAATATAAAATGAGAGTTTCCTAAACTTAGGAAAGAAAAGGAGAAAAAAGAAAATGCAATGAATGAAAATTATTTTGGGAATAAGAATTAATTAGAGATCATTCAGTATAGAATGTACTCAACCAAAAGTATAATAAAGAACATTGACATGGGGAAGGAAAACAGACAAGAGAATAAAAATAATATTTTAAAGACGTAAAAATGACTATAAAACATGTCAAATGTTTGCATTTTAAAAGTGTAAAAACGACTACACATCTATGTGTATATATGTAAATACACATGAGTATACATACACACATATATATAGTATATATATGTATATTTATATGTAAATATATAAATATATTTATATGTATATATATAAATATAAGTATATGTAAATATATTTATATATATTATATATAAATATATATATATTTTATATATATAAATATATATATTATATATATATAAATTTATATTTTAATATAAAAATATAATTTATATATATATAAATTATATATATATAAATATATATTATATATAAATATATTTATATATACTTATATTTATATATACATATAAATATATTTATATATTTACATATAAATATATTTATATATATTTTTATATATACTTATATTTATATGTATACATATAAATATAGTATATATATGTATATGTATATATAGTATGTATATATATGTGTATATATATATTATATTTATATATATGCATATAAATATAGTATATATGTGTATATATATAGTATGTATATATATATGTATGTGTGTATACTCACACGTATTTACACATATACACAGAGATGTGTATATATATGTGTGTGTGTGTATATATGTGTATATATATATATACTATATTACATCTATGTATAATATAGTATGTGCGAGTGTATATATTTTATATATATACATATATGTATACACTCACACATATCTCTCACATATTTTATATATATACTCACGCATATCTCTCACCATGTACCTGGAAAAATTTTCTCAGCATAATGAACTCTGAGACATAGCATAATGAAACTATTAGACTTTAAGGATAAACAGACAGAAAATCTCGTCTGTCAAGGAAAATGAATAAGACATTTACAAGGGAAAGGAAGTGAAACTGGCATCCGATTCTCAAATGGAACTTAAAAGCAAGAAAACAAATAGAATTTTCAAATAATTTGTGGCAGCTGTGAAGTAAGGATTATATTACCTAGTCAAGCTGTCTTTTATGTGTCAGTGTACATAAAACAGTGTTAAACATGCTGGAAGTTTGAATATTGTACCTACAAGTACTTGCTGAAGAATCTTTCAGATGATGAGCTTCATCCAACCAAGAGATGACTGGGGGAAACTTCAAAGTATGTATTAGGAAATGCGGAATATATTTAATTATACATCTAAGACTAACACAACGCTCAGGGTAAGGATGAAAAAAATGCTTTATTTTTTGCAAAATAGATATGACATATTTTGTAATGGGTGGAGAAGAGAGATAGATAAAAATAAAATTATCACACAATATTAGGTCAAAGTCAAAAATAATATTTAAAGCTGATAAAACAAATAGTAGAAAACAAATTGAGGAAAACAGGGCTGAAGATATAAAAGAGTTTTAGCATAAAGTTAACCACTAAAGTGATAAAATGGTCTCAATACAACAAAACAAAACAAAAGTAACCTGACTAAAGAAATATCATAAATGTAATATAAGATAATATGACAGTTGAACCCAAACTTATAAGTCATATCAATAATTGTAAGTGGGCTTAACTCACCTTTAAAACACAGATCTTTAGACAGGCTCTCATAGCAAAATACACATATTCTACATACAAGAGGCACTTATAAAGAAACACACTAAATCTAAAAACCAAGTAATGGGAAAAAATATACCAGTCAAAAACAAACTATAAGAAGCAGGTGCTGAGATCCTCATAACAGATAAGGTAGAATTCAGGCCACAAGCATTAAACAAGACAAATAACATTTTGTAATGCAAAGGCTTATAATAACATATGACAATTGCAAATATCCATGACTCAAAACAACAGATAATTTCATAAAGCAGATGTTGTGGGAGATACATGAAGAAATGATTACTAATAATTGTAAAACTTAGTATATCACTCTTTATTTAAGATAGGTTAAGCACATTTTAAAGAATGAGTAGGTATACGTAAGAATGCAAAGCAATATAATACATAATAAAATATTATGTTGTATATAAAAATTTACACTGAGAAAATAGAGAATATTTCTTCTTTGCAAGAACTTGTGTATGTATTTCAGAAAGGTATTAAATTATATGTCAGTTATTTAAAAAATTCTGTGTTTACAATATAACTAGAAATCAATAACCAAAGTTTAAAAATTCCTTCATCTAGAAATTTTAAGCTCTCTAAATAACTCTCAGTAAAGAGGAAGCACAACCAATACTGTAGAATTTCTAAAATATTTTTATTATAAAAATGTTTTATCACCATAAACATTGATTTTTAAATGATACTGAAAATATTGTTTAATCTTAACTTTAAGATTATAAGAAAATATAGTAGAAAACCTAGAATGCTCTTAAATTTTCTAAATTATAGGAGGAATCTATTATAAAAGATTACAAAAGAAAGCAACTTTGACAATTGAAAGCCTAATATAAAAAAACAGGAGTTATGTTCAAACAAATCTGACATATCAATAAATATAAATGTAAATTGAATAAATTCCTAGAAACATACAACCTACCAGGAATGAATCAAGAAGAAACAGAAAATCTTAGGAAACCAATAATAGGTAAGGAGATTGTATCAGTAATTTAAAAAAATCTCATCAAAATAAAGCCCAAGACCTGATGATTTAATGGCTCTAATGTCTACTAAACATTTGAAGAACAACTAACACCAAACCTTCTAAAATTCTTCAAAACATTAAAGGAGAAGAAAAACTTCCAAACTCATTTTACAAGATAGCATTACCCTAATATGAAAGACAGAAAAAGAAACTATAAGAAAATAAAATTACAGGTCAATATCCCTAATGAATAGAAATGCAAAAATCATTAACAAAATGCTAGCAAACAAAATTCAACAGCACATTGAAAGGATCCTTCACCATAATCAAATAGGATTAATCACTGCAATGCAAGGATGGTTCAACATACATAAATCAATAAATGTGATACACCATATTAACAGAATGAAAGACAAAGAATATGATCATATTAATAGATGCAGAAAGGGCATCTGACAAAATTTAGTATTTATAATAACAAAAACTCTTAATAAATTTAGATATAAAAGGAATAAAGGAATATAATAAAGGCTATATATCATAAGCCCAGAACTAATATACTCAACAGTGAAAAGTTGAAGCTTTGCCTCTAAGATAAGAAACAAGACAGGTACTCCCCGTCTTATCATTTCTATTTTACATACTACAAGAAGTTTCAGCTGGAACAATAAGGCAAGAAAAAGTAATTAAAAGTCATCTAAATCAGAAAGAAGTTAAATTGTCTCTGCAGATGGCAAATTTTATATGTAGAAAACCCTGAAGACACCATTAAAAACTGCTAGAACTATAAACAAATTCAGTAATATTGCAAGATACAAAACAATAAAAACTCAGTAGCATTTCTATACCCTAAGAGTGAATTATCTAAAAAAGAAATCAAGAAAACAATTTACAATGGCATAAAATAATAAAATCCTTAGAAATAAATTTAGCCAGGAGGCAAAAGATCTTTACATTTAAAACTATGAAACATCAACGAAAGAAACTTAAAAACTACTTTATAAGGGGAGAGACCACTAAGCACAGTAGCAGCTTACAGATTCCACAGCCAATATCTTGGCACAATGAATCATGCTTCCCAAGCCTTCTTCACTTGCACCGATATCAGCCTTCCCTCAAACTATGAGATGCTCAAGAAAAAGCATGAGGCAGCTTTGTTGGGGGTGCCTCCACAGCTTGCTACCATAAAGTTCACCATGTTCAACATCCATAGTGAAACCTCTGCGTCCATCATGTTGCCTGGTCCCTGTTCAATACACTCTTCATCAAATTGCTGTTTCCTGAGACTTGTCACATTAACTTACTCCAAGAAGTCTAGGGACCAAAAGATGGCAGGCCATGTGACTGCGGCCAGACTTATATTTCCATTGTCAAGTGTGTGAACATCTGTGCCCTGTTCTTTGGCATCCTTCTGACCACTAGATTCATCATATTTTGGGTCACTGATTTAGTGATGATCTCAGCAGTTTCACAGATGATAGAGAATCTCTTAGGCTACTATTAGCCACTCAAGGACTTCAACCCATGTCTTTAACAGTCTCCTGCTGGCCTTGCATTTGTACTGCTTTCCTGTCCCCCTTAACCCCATCTTTACACAATGGTTCAGACATACATCTGTCTACAATGGAATTTAATAAAATGTGCATGCTTGTAAAGAAAAAAGATACTGAAGAAGATATACATGTAAAGACAACCTATGTTAATGAATTGAAAGATTAATATTGTAAAATCTCCATACCACTCAAAGTGATCTACAGATATGATGTTATCTCTGTGAAATTTCCAATGAAAATTTTCAGAGAAATTGAAAACCAATTCTAAAATTCATATGGAACTACAAAGAATCTTGAATAGACAAAGTAACCTTGAGTAGAAAGAATAAAGCTACAGGCACCACACTACATAATCTCAAAATATACTGCAAAGCTAGAATAATCCAAAAAGCATAGTACTGACATAAAAATAGATACACAGACCAATAGAACGGGATAGAGAGCCCACAAATAAATCTATGCTTCAACAAAGAGACTGGTGGCATTCTGCCCCTGCTTTAGATATCTGTGAAACTTTGAACTTGAGAGAGAGAATTTAGGGTATCTGGTGAAAGAAATTTCTAAGCAGCAAAGCATTCAGGATGCAACCTGGCTGCTCCTAACAGTATACAGTCATATGCATTCACAAAAAGATGGTGTGAAATTGGAAATTATTTGAAAGGGAAGCAGAGTATGAAAGTTTGGAAAATTTGCAGACTGACCATATGATAGAAAAGAAAATCCCATTTTCTGAGGAGAAATTCAATCTGGCTGCAGAAATTTACATAAATAAAGAGAAGCTGAATGTTAATAGCCAAGACAATGGGGAAAATGTCTCCAGAGCATGTCAGAGACCTTTGCACCAGCCCCTATAATTTTTCACCTCTAGGCCTAGGGTGAAAAATGGCTCTGTGGGCCAGGCCCAGAGCCCCACTGTTCTGTGCAGCCTTGAACATGACACCCTGTGTCCCAGTCACTCCAACTCCAGTTGTGGCTAAAAGCGGCACCTGGGTCATGATTTCAGAGGGTGCAACCCCCAATCCTTGGTGGCTTGCACATGGTGTTGGGCCTGTGGGTATGCAGAAGGCAAGAGTTGAAGTTTAGGAACCTCCACCTAGATTTCAGAGGATGTATGGAAAAGCCTGGATGTCTAGGAAGAAGTCTGCTTTAGAGGCAGAGCCCTCATGGAGAACCTCTGCTAGGGCAGTGCAGAGGGGAAATGTTGTTTTGGAGTCCCCACACAGAGTCCCCATTAGAGCACTGCCTAGTGTAGTTGTGAGAAGAGGCCCACCATTCTCCATATCCCAGAATGGTAGATCCACCAACAGCTTGTACTGTGCACCTTGAAAAGCCACAGATATTCAACGCCAACCCATGAAAGCAGCTGTGGCTATACCCTGTGGAGCCACAGGGATGGAGCTGCCCAAGGCCTTTGAAGACAATTATTGCATCAACATAGTTGTCCCTGGATGTGAGACATGGAGTCAAATGAGATTATTTTGGAGCTTTAAGATTTAATAACTGCCCTGCTGGGTTTTAGACTTGCATAGGCTTGTTGTACCTTTGTTTTGGCCAATTTATCCCATTTGGAATGGGAACATTTGGAATTTATCCCATTTGGAATAAGAACATTTACCCAATGCCTGGACCCTCATTGTATCTTGGAAGTAACTAACTTGTTTATTTTACAGTCTTATAAGCGGAAGAGACTTACTTTGCCTCAAATAAGACTGGACTATGGCCTTTTGAGTTAATGCTGAAATTAGTTAAGACTTTGGGGGACTGTTGCAAGGCCTGATTGGTTTTGAAATGTGTGAAGGATATGAGATTTTGGAAGAGCCAGGGTGGAATAATATGGTTTGTGTCTGTGTCCCCACCCAAATCTCATGTGGAATTGTAATCTCCAGTGTTGGGGAAGAGACCTTGTGGGAGGTGATTGGATCATGGGAGCTGATTTCCCCCTTGCTAGTCTCATGATAGTAAGCAAGTTCTCATGAAACCTGAAGGTTGAAAGTGTGTGGCACTTCCCCTTTCAATCTCATGCTCTCTCACACTTTCTCTCTCTCTCCTGTCACCATGTGAAGAAAGTCCTTGCTACCTTGTTGCTTTCTGCCATAAGTTTCCTGAGACCTCCTAGTCATGTTTCCTATTAAGCCTGTGAGTCAAACCCTTTTTCTTCATAAATTACCCATAGACTACACATTCTTCATAAACTGCATGAGAACCACCTAGTCTCATGTAGTTCTTTACAGCAGTGTGAAAATGGACTAGTACAACAGTTAAAGTAAGAATGAGAGGTCAGGTGCAGTAACTCATGAATGTAATCTAAGCACTCTGGGAGGCCAAGGCAGGAGGATCATGAGGTCAGGAGTTTGAGACCAGCCTGGCCAACATGGTGAAACCCCATCTCTAACTAAAAGTATAAAAATTAGCTGGGCATAGTGGCAGGCACCTGTAATCCCAGCTACTTGGGAGGCTGAGGCAGGAGAGTCACTTGAACCCGAGAGGTAGAGGTTGCAGTGAGCAGAGACTGTGCCATTGTACTCCAGCCTGAGCCACAGGGCAAAACTCTGTCTAAAAAAAAAATGAGAGAAAATAGAGAATAAGGTGAGTCTAATTTATGAGAGCTTTGTAAATTTTCTAATATTAATGAACAGTAAATAAAACTAAATGGAGGCTTAAATGCGCAAGTGAATTGACACAGGGTTTAGAGATAGAGCTGAGATAAAGTCTCACTCTTGGATTTTAAAATTGAGGTCCTTCAGTGAATCACATATGCCCTTCTAATTTTCATTTTCTTCTTCTGTACATGGGGAAACATTTACTTGTTTTATAAAGTAGGTATGAGAATTCAGTGGAAAGAGGTATATAAAGCACCTTCTGCAGTTTGAGATATAGTAAATAATCAGTGAATAGTCACCAGCTAATATATAATTACTATTAATTTTAGATGATGTGAAAAGGAAACATTTAGGTTACAACTGTGCCATTTTTTTGGGGGGGAGGACAGAAAGTACAGCCAGGTTCAGTGCCTTGATTATCACCATCTGACTTTTATTATAGCTATTCTAAAAAAGAGACCAAGTAAGGTATTCATGGTGATTGAATGACATATTTTCAAGGAACATGGGTATGTATATGATTTTCCCAAAATGAAAGCTGTTTTCTAGCTGATCACTACATATATTTTGAATTGTTTATAATTTTCATTGCCTTACAGAAAATATAATTGATGTTTCTCCATTTATATATTTTGTCTAATAAAAAAGAGATATAGATGTTGGTCAAAAAGTACAAAATTTTAATTAGATAGGAAAAATAAGTTCAAGAGATCTATTGCATGACATGGTGACTATTGTTAACAATATACTGTATTGAAAAATTCTAAGAGAGTGAATCTAGTGTTCTCACCACAGAAATAACTATTTGAGATGATCCCTATGTCAATTAGCTGTATTTAGTCATTCTACAATGTATATATACTTCAAAACATCATGGACATGGTGAATACATACAATTTTACCTGCCAATTTAAAAAATAGATAAAATCAATTCTTCCACTGTTACAAAAAAAAAAAAAGGAAATTAGACCATTTCATAATGAAGGAAGGAGCTATATATCTAAGCTTATAAAAGGAATTCCCTAAGGTCTGAGATACAAATGCCATATGCTCCAGGGTTTTGAAACAAAGCAGGACACAGATTCTGAATGACAGTTGTCTTATCACTTGGGGGAGCGGCGTGTATCCTAGTCTTTCAACCCAACTGTCAACACACACAATGTTTGTGACATTAACCAGTTCTGTGTGCCTTGTTGAACAACATACATCATTAACTAAGGAGGGTTTTATTGGGTTGTATACTTAAACTGTATTTTTTATAGATAACAAAGATTTTACGTGGCACAAAGGGTTAGTTAGACAAATAGATGACATTAATCAATATCCAGCTACATTGGAGAGGTAATTCATCTCACAGAACTGAGCAGGATAAACCCACGGAATGAATTTACTCACTATCGGATCCTATCCAAGAGTAGTTTCTACTTTGTGTGGTAGTAGGAATGATAATTAGGAACTGCAGATATTCTGGCTGTATTATGTTCCAATTACTTAAATTCAAGGTGGACTGGCTTGTTTCTAGGGTATCCTTGTCCATTTGGTCCACTGGATCTTTTTCATGATGACTTCTGGGTTTGGTGTGGCATCATTTTCTCTGCCTTAGAGATGAGAAAGCTGTAGTGCGGAATATTAATAGTAATGATGATAGTTAACATTTACTGAGTGCTGTATCATTGGCACTCTTACAAGTACTTCCACATATTTAATTCAACAATAAATCTATATGGCAGATACTATTATTATCCCCATTATAGTGATATAGAAACTGAAGTATTAAGAAATTAGCTAACTTGCTAAGAACCCACACTAAAAAGTGGTATAGATGTGATATGTATTAGGCAATCTGACTCCAGAGTCCATTTTTTTTTAAGCAGTATGTGACACTTCCTCTCCAAGGGATATATGGAGTCACCATCAAGTAAAGACTAGGTGGTATGAGTTTCAGACCAAGTCTATAATTATTCAACCAATTCTGAGGAATCAACTGTGTAAAAGTTGCTATAGTAGGTGCTAAAATGATTATAAATAATAAACACATGGTCCTTGCCTTAAGAAACTGAAGACAAGGCAAAAAGAGCAAATAAATTGAGAGGAGTGAATATCTTGGGTATTAACCATGGAAGGTGAATTGGGCTACAAAGTGAACTGAGAAGCAGTTCTCAATAATTGACTCTTCTACCCTTGTCCCCTACTCCATACTCTTATAAGGGATCTTTTCTCAGTTCCTTTGGGCTAGGAATAGAAAGAGCAGCCAAGAAATCAGCCCTTTTTACTCTCTAACCAAAGGGATTCTTCTGACATTTGCAAGTCAGGATGTGAGGTAAAATAGTAGATAGGAATTCAAAGACTGGGAAAGAAGATTAAAGTCTCCAATTCTTCTCCA
Organism: Cebus imitator; assembly: GCF_001604975.1. Lineage (NCBI taxonomy): Eukaryota > Metazoa > Chordata > Mammalia > Primates > Cebidae > Cebus > Cebus imitator. Next base: position 751,210 of record NW_016107513.1, on the reverse strand, counting down.
CCCCTTCTACTGAGCTGCACCTACACTGAAGGAAGTAAAATAATTTGCTTTCATCCATCAAGTGAGGCACAATGGCCTTAATATGAATTTACACTATCTTTCCTTACTACACATGAGCAAAATAAGTTTCCTATTTATTTTAAAGTATGATTTTTAAAGTAAATTTTGCTTAGTATTCATTTTAAAGTATAATTTGAATTCATGCTTATTTTATTTTCTCTTTTTCATATGCCTTTATCTTTCTTTTGATTCTGAACCTCTAAAATAAGAGACTATATTGTGTTTATATTGTTTGTCATCAGAACAGTGCCTGGCATATGTAACAGATAATTATAGTCCAGAATATTTTGTAGACTTAAAGTATTTAATCACCTTTTCACACCTTGTACAATTCTTTACTCTTTAGTTACATCACTATTTGTAGTTACATAAATAAGAGTGATGACAACACTAAGACATTGTTCTGTTAAAATAAATTTCTTATAAGAAGAAGAAAAATGTGTTCAGCTGGATAAAGGAATTACCAAATTATGTATCTTTTATTTTGAGTAAAATATGAGTTTTAAATCATTTATTTCTTGACTAACTCTTCAAAATCAGAAGTTCTCAGCCAGCATCATATCACTATAATGATAATGTAATATACTAAATTAGTAGAATAAAGAGCAAAAGCCGCGTGATTATCTTAATGGGCACAGGAAAAGATTATTGCAGCATTAGCCACAATAGCTAAGATACAGAAACAACTTACGTATCCATCAACAGATGGATAAATAAAATGTAGTATGTATACACAATGGAATATTACTTAGCCATAAAAAGAATGCAACTCTGTCATTTGCAGCAACGTGGATAGAACCAAAGGGCATTATGTTAAATGAAATAAGCCATGCACAGAAATCCAAATATAGCATGTTTTCATGCATTGGTAGGAGCTAAAACAATTGATCTCATGGAGGTAGAGTAGAATGGTGGTTACCAGAGGCTGGGAAGAGTGAAAGGAGGTTAGTTATCTGGTACAAAAATACAGTTAGATTGAAGGAATAAATTTTAATGTTCAATAAAAGGTGACAATAGTTAACAATAATGCATTATATGCTAAAAGAGAGATTTGGAAAGTTCCCAACACAAAGAAATGATAAGGGTTTAAAATGATGGATATCTTAACTACTCTGATTTGATTATTACACATTATATTCATGTGTCAAAATATCACATGTACTCCATAAATATGTACAACTATCATGTATCAGGAATAAAAACTTTGTTAAATGAAAGAAGCTAGACACAAAGGTCCCGTGTTATATGATTCCATTTACATAAAATATCCAGAAGAGGGGAATCCATAGAAACAGAAAGACCTATACTTGCCGGGAATAGTAGGAGTGAGATCAACTGCTAAATGGCTACAGATTTTCTTTAAGGGCGATGAAAAGGTTTTGGAATTGGATAGCAGTGGCAGTTGCACAAAGTTGTAAATGTACTCAATGCTACTGGAGTTTTCACTTTAGAAAAGTTAATTTTATGTTATGTTATTTTCATCTCTAAAAAAGCTAAAATAAAAAAATTCAACATACCTCCATGATAAAATCATAAAGGAAACTAGGAATAGAAGGGAAGTCTTCAACTTAATAAAGAACATCTACTAAAAAAATCATAGCTAACAACAAACTTAACAGTGAAGCACTAAATGCTTTTCTTCTAAGATCAGGAATAAGGAAAGGATATGCACTCTCCTGACTCCTTTTCAAAATTGTACTAGAGATTCTAGGCAGTACAACTGGCAAGAAAAAGAAATAAAAGGCATTCATATAGGAAAGGAAGAAATAAATCTATCTCTACTTGAAGATAAAATGATTTGTATATAGAAAACTTACAACGTAAACTAAAAAGTATGAGCTAATAATCAAGTTTGATAAGTATGAAGTATACAAAATCAGTATTTAAAGAGCTATATTTCTATGCCATAGAAACAAATTAAAAATAAAATTTAGAACACAGTTGTACTTATAATAGCATTTGTAATATCACAGAATAAAGAAAGAATAAAATACTTTGGAATAAATTTAATAATTAACATAAAATATATACTCAGAAATCTAGAAAATATTGTTGAAATAAATTAATGAAGACCTAAAGAGATGAAAGATATCCTTGAGCTCATATATTGGAAAGTATAATATTGTTAAATGGAAATGCTACAGATTCAATACAATTCTCACTAAAATTGATCTACAGATTCAACAGAAAAACTAAAATTCCAACTGACTTTTATTTGCAGAAATTGATAAACTGAACTAAGATTCACACGCAGATGCAAAGTACCCATAATAGGCAAAACAGTTCTTGAAAAATAATAAAATGGGAGGATTCACACTTACTATAAAGCTGCAGCAGTCAAGACCGATTCAGTACTTGCACAGGATAAGACAAACATATCAATGGAATATAATCAAGCTCATAAATATTCCACATTCACAGTCAATTGCTTTTCAACAAGAATTCTATGACAATTAGGTAGGGGGAAAAGAATACTCTTTCAACCAATGGTTAGGGGACAAGTGGATATCCACATGCAAAATAATAAACTCAAAATGAACAAAAAATCTGTCTCTAAAAGTTAAAACTAAAATTTTCAGAAGCAGACATGGGTATATATTTTTGAGACCTTAGTTTAGGCAGTAATTTTTTTTGGATATGACACAAAAGTATAGGCAATGAAAGAGAATGTTTATAAAGTGAACAACAAAATTAAGAGCTTTTAGCCTTCAAAGAACACACCATTGAGAAAGTGAAAAGATAACACAGGTTTAGAAAACTTTTTTGCAAATCTTGTAAGGTAAGGTGCGTGTAGATATTAGAACATTCCTACATTGCTGGGGGCGATCAAAAATAGTGCGACCACTTTGGAAAACAGTCTGGCAGTTCCTCAAATGATTTAATATAGAGTTACCATAGGACCCGAGAGTACATACCCAAGAGAAAAGAAAACATATCCACACTAAAGCTGGTACATGAATGCCCATTACCACATTATGTGTAATAGTTAAAAAGTGGAAAGAACTCAAATGTTCAATCAACTGATGGATGAATAAATAAAATGTTATCTATCTACAGAATAGAAAATTTTTGGCAGCAAAATGATATAAAGTACTGATATATGCTACAATGGGGATGGGCCTTGAAAACATTACACTAGGTGTAATAACCAGCCACAAAGGGACCACATATGGTATGGTTCCATACATATTAAGTGTCCAGAATTGAAAAATCTGTAGAGGCATAAAATGTATCAGTGGTTGTCTGTGGCTGGAGCAAGGGAGGACTGAAAAAACTCTGAATGATGACTAGGTAAAATTGAGCCTCTTTGGGGGGTAATTCAAAGGTTTGAAAATTGATTGTGATAAAGCACAAACAATTCTGTAGATATACTACAAGTCATTTAATTGTAAAAAAAGAAAGAAAGAAAGAAAAAAGAAGGAAAGAAAAAAAGAAAGAAAGAAAGAAGAAAGGAAAGAAAGTAAAGAAAAGAAAAAAAAAAGAAAAGAAAAGCAGGGGGGTGAGGGGCAGGCCTAGCATAGTGGACTGGGCCTTGGGAAGCTAGGTAGACAGATCTCAAGACCAAATAGAAATCTAAATAATTTGGTTCAAATTTGAAGTTGCCAAACACTATCATTTTCCATTTGACATTAGCATTAGCCACAATCCTTGTGGCCTTTTAAAATTATTAGCTCACCTTGGGAAGATTTCTGTAGTGCGAAGTTAGCTGTATGTCTCATTAGCTTTTCATATAGACAGGAAAAATAATTAAATTTCGAATTTGTCTCAGATTTCTCCCTAAAAACTATATACTACTATTTAATTTTGTAACTTTAAAAACTAATAAAAAGCAAGGATCTTCCAATAAAAACATCTATTGGCAAACCAGCATGCCATATTTGATGAATACACTCAGATTCACTACTTAGGTAATCCAGGAGTTTTAGTAAATAAATTTATCTTTGCAGAGAATAGCACTCCTAGAGAAGTAAATAGGGACTCAGTTAGCTGGAAGGAAATAGCATGCATGATCTAGCTGGGAAAAATAAGTTACTAGAAAAATAACAGAAACCTCCCAGTCATGATGATATTATTCTTATTCACAAGGCAATTCAATTTTTAAAATAGGCAAAGAGTTTAACAGATACTACACTATAGAAAATACACAGAAACCATACAATCACGTGAAACTATTCAACATTGTTAATCATTAGGGAATGAGCTGCCATTTGATGCACATTAGACAGGCTATAATCAAAAAGACATACGATAACAAATTATTGACAGAAATGTAGAGGAAGAGGAACCCTCACACATGCTGTAGGCACAGTCACTTAGAAAAACAGTTTAAAAATTTCTTAAACATACCATGCACTTTCCGTAGAGAAGCAACTTAAATTGCTGGAAATCTATTCTAGAGAATACAAGCAAACACTCACACAAAGACATGTGCAAGAACGATTATGACAGCATTATTCATAATAGTAAAAAGCTAGAAATAATCCAAACATCTATCAACTAATGAAGATATTAAAACAATGAAATATAACCATTTGAAGTTGCCAAATGTTATATACAATGGAATTCATAATAAAAAGGAACAAATTTGATACATGCAAGAAACATTGACTAAGCTCAAAAACATTATGCTAGGAGAAAAACCAGACCCCAAAGACTATATTTTTAATTATTTTATTAATATAAAAATCTGAAAAAGCTCTCATTTGAAGAGACAGAGTTCGATCAACAGTTACATGGATGACAATAAAGCAAGAAGTAAGGCATTTAGGCATGACGAAACCTTTTGGGGCAATGGAAATGTTATAAAATTGGATTGTGATGATAATTATACAGCTGCATAAATTTACTAAAACTCATCAACTATACACATAAAAGGGGTAAATTTAATAGTATGAAAGTTATACCTCAATAAAACTGTTAAAAATTTTTAAATGGCATTTAAGATACATACTTTAAATCCTCAATACCCCCATATAAATGCCCAGTAATAACAGGTAAAACATAAAGAAGATTTGAAAAATTACTCTTAAGGCAATTCTGTAGATCAAAAATAAAACAGTAACAGAAAGCAGCAAGTAAGGCCAAAGTTGTTGGCAGGTGTGGTCTGGATTTAGAACTGATATTGGCTAGGAACTTTATCTCTTGTTGAGTAACAAGAAATAATAGTAGATCACATGAGACAAGAAACTAAAGCCAAGCTCACTGTTCAAAATCAGGCAGTACAAGGTTTTCCTACTCATAAGCAAAGGCCAAGTTTGGAGAAGAGAATGTGTGAGGGAGTTGCAACTAACCATTAACTAGGAGTATTGTTTATACATATGAAACTTCATACTTTGACAATTTTGATACTAGCAATATTCAATATTGACACAAGATAAAAGTCCTATATAGGTATAGTAAGATCTAGTTATGAACTAAGACCTCAAAAGCTAAGCGGAAATACTACAAAATAACTGCAGAAAGAAAATGTGTGTGTGTGTGTGTGTGTGTGTGTGTGTGTGTGTGTGTGTGTGTGTGTATAGTGGTAGGGGGAATCAAACTGACAACTAAAGAAGCATCTCCAAAATAATTGTTTATTCAAAAATATTTAAAACACACACAGACACACACATGCTCTTGAGACTGCCCAAGTAAATATGATCTTGGGAGAAGTATACACCAAATCAATGAAAAGAATAACATTGTCTTCACAAAGGATTTTTAAATACATGGAATTTTAAAAGAGCTATGTGAAGGCCTAACATCCATTCAAAATAATTAGACATAATAAAAGTAAAATTGATACAAATAAAACAAAAATGAGTGAATGTGGAAGATAATCATTAAAACTAAAAAAATTTTTAAAAATCAATAAACAACTTATTGGGAATGGTTAAAGTGAGAAGATAATTAAGAAAGTCACCCACATAGCAGCACAGAGATAAAAACATAAAAAGACAAGTAAAAGATGTGGAGTTCACTTAAGAGAATCCAACATGTGTACTGAAGGATCTGCAGATTAAGAGAATAGAGAGAATGGCAGATAAATTGGTATTCAAAAGTCAGTAGCATACTTAACAGTGAATAAAAATAACTTATATTTCCCATTCTGCATTATACCAAATGTTTTAGCTGAGAAAATAAAACAAGAAAATGTGGGTGAAATTAGGATCCTTCTTGAAAAATATAATGTCAGAATCAAATAAAAAAGAATAATCTTGTGACCACTAAAGAAATTAATTAATAGTTCATCTATTAAAATGCATCTTAGCCTCTATTAAAAGTTCAAGAGACATTTAATTCTCTCTTATTTTATGAGACCAGTGTGAAAAATACATTATGAGTTTTGCTTATGTAAAATTCAACAAAGCTAATCTACAGTGATAGAAGGCAAAACAGTGGTTTATGAGGGCTAGGGATGGAGAAGACTCAAATGCCAAAAATGAGGGCATAATGGAAACTCCTGGGGTGATGGAAATGTTCTAAAATTGTAATTTATGAATAAATTTTGATGTACTTGTCTGTATGTTACATTTTATCAATAAAAATATCTAGAAGCACTTCCAGAAAGGTAATATGAGGAGCTTTATGGATCCTCTCTGCAGCAAACAGCAAAATAACCATAATTTCTCAAATAATTATTTGTAAAAGCAAACACACAACAATTAGAAATTATCTCTAGAAATTATCTTAAGTGTTTATAGAAAATGAAGAAAAATATACTCAAGAAAATCTACTAAATCATGGTAAGACCCAGGAGAGTTTTTAGCACTTTAGCATGACCTACCCTCTTTCCCCCAACTGCACAGCTCAAAATGATGGATTATTTACTTGTGACTAGAGTGGTCAAGGTGAGGTTCCATTCCACCCAAGCTCCCAATCTATGACAATAATTTCTCCCCAGAAGGGGCAGGCCAACAGGATATTTTATTCCTCATACTCCATCTTGCTGAAACTGTAAACCAGATAAGTATGGCTGAGATACCTTAGGATTTCCCCTCTACTAAGTCTTAAATTGCAGGGTAAAAGCACTACTCTAGGTATGTCAGATCATGGATACTAGACCCTGATCATCATTGTCCCAGTTCATGCCTGGAGAGGCAAACAGAGAAGACCAGGGTCACCCTAACTCAGTGCAACACTTGTAAAGCACAGATATTAATCTGAAAGAGATAAGCTACTATCCTCACCCTCAGACCTAAAAATAGCAAATCTTGAAAGCAGCAAGAAAAACTTGACTCATCATACACAAAGAAACTTCAATAAGTTTAACAGCTGACATATCATCAAAAACTATGGAAGACAGAAGGCAGTGAGATGACAATGTTCAAAGTGATGAGAAAAAGAAAAACTTGTCAAATAAGAATTTTATGTTCAGCAAAGGAAATCTTGAAAAAGAAAGTAACACAAAGACATTTCAAATAAACAGAAACAGGTATTTCATGCTAGCAAACTCATTGTAAGAGATACTAGAGGAAATTCTTTAGACCAAGAGTAAGTTACAATAGAAAATAATTTTTATTCACAATTTTAAAAGTACTGGCAAAGATAACTAGTTGTTTATAAAAGAGTAAGAAGGAATATTTATTCTCCCTTCTGCCTTTAAATAATTTAAAATAAGTTGCTTAAAACAATATGTACCTAATTTTCTATATAATATATGTATTGTTGAACTACAACACATTAAAAAACCCAATATATTTTAAAGTATATTATACCTAGGAAGTAGTTGGCGCAAAGCTGTATTGAAATAAAGAAATTATACTGCCTGGTAACTCATATCTATAGGAGCAAAAGCAAACAAATACAATACCAAAGAAAAATAAATTGACAGATCAATATTCCTGACTAATATAGATGCAAAAATTCAACAAAATACTAGAAAACCAAATTCAACAACACACTACAAGGATCATTAATTATGATCCAGTGAAATTTATCCCTGGAATGCAGGAATATTTCAACTCTCAAAATCAATAAATGTAATACACCACATTAAAAGAATGAAGAAGAGAAACCATATGATCATTTCAATGGATGCACAAAAGTCATTTGGCCAGATTTAACACCCTGTAAAAATAAAATCTCTGAACAAATCAGGTATAAAAGGAATGTACCTCGAAACAATAAAAGCTATATTTCACAAGCCCATAGCTAACATTCTACTCAATGGTAAAAAGATGAAAGCTCTTCTTCAAAGATCACAAACAAGATAAAAAGTCCAACTTTTGCCACAAAGAAATAGCCAGAGCAATTAAATTTAAAAAAGAACAAAAAGAGTAAAAAGAAAAAGTCATTCAAATAGGAAAGAAAGAAGCTAAATTGCCTCTATTACAGGTGAAATAATTTTATACACAGGAAACTAAAGACTCCACCAAAAAAAAAAAAAAAAAAAAAAAAAAAAAAAAACAAAAAAAAAAAAAAAAAAGAAAAAAAACCAGTTAGAATAAGCAAATTCAGTAAAACTGAAGGATAGAAAATCAACACACAAAAATTAGCAGCATGTTTATACACTAACAACAAACTATCCCCAAAATAAAGAATATAGTTTTATTCACAGTAGCCAGAAAAAAATATTTAGAAATAAATTTAACCAAAGAGGTAAAATATCTATACACAGAAAACTATAAAACATTGATAAAAGAAATGGAATGAGAAACAAATAAATAGAAATATATCCTGTATCTGTGGATTAGAATAATTAACGTTAAATTGCCCATATGACCCGAAGTATTCTACAGATTCAATGCAATCTCTATCAAAACTCGAATGCCATTTTTCATAGAAATAGAAAAAACAATCCTAAAAATTTAAATGGAATCACAAGAGACCCCAAAGAGTCAAAGAAATCTTGAGCAAAAATAAAATTGGAAGCATCAAGCTACCTGATTTCAAAATATACTACAAAGCTATACTAATCAAATCAGCATGGTACTGATACATAAAGAAACACAGACTGATGGGACAGAGTCCACAAATTCATGCATTTATAGTGAGTTTTTTTTTTTGATAAGGGTTACAGAACAGACAATGGGGAAAAATTGTTTTCAATAAAGATAGTGTGACAACTACATTTGCAGAATAATGAAATTATACCCTTATACAAAAATTAGCTGAAAATGGATTGCTGACTTAAATGTAGAACCTGATACTGTAAAACTGCTAGAAGACATACAGGAAAAACTTTATGACAATGGTCTGGTCTATTATTTTTTTTTCAACCTGACTTCAAAAGCACAGGCAACAAAAGCCAAAATAATAAATAAGATTGAACCAAACTAAAAACCTTCTGAAAACCAAAGGAAACAATCAACAGAGTAAAGAGACAACAAACAAAATAAAAGAAAATATTTACACATCATAATCTGATGAGAGTTTAATATACACAACATATAACTAACTCAAACAATTCAGTAGCAAGAAAACAATCTGATTTAAAAATTTGTGAAGGAACTGAATAGACATTTCTCAAAAGAAAACATACAAACAGACAATACGTATATGAAAAACTCCTCAACATCACTAATAGGAAAATGCAAATTAAAACCACAATAAGCTATCACCTCACAGCTGTTAAGATGGCTATTTTCAACAAGACAAAAAAAACACTAAGTTTTGATAAAGATGTCAAGAAACGAGAATCCTTGTATGCTGAGGATGTAAATTAGTACAGTCATCGTGGAAAACAGTATAAAGATTTTTCAAAAAGTTAAACATATAACTATCATATGACTCATCAATCCCTCTACTGGTCATATAGCCAAAGGGTATGAAATCATCATGTTAGAGAGATGACTTCACTCCTGTGTTGATTACAGGATTATTTACAATAGCCAAGACAGGGGATCAATCTAAGTGTCTACTAACGGATGAATGGGTAAAGAAAATGTGCTATATACACATAATCAAGTACTATACAATTTTAAGAAAAGAGGAAAATCCTGTCATTTGGGACAGCATAAATAGACCTGGAAGACATTATGCAAAGTGAAAGAAGCCAGGCACAGAAAGAGAAATATTGCATGATGTCACTTACATGTGGAATCTAAACAATGTCAAACTCATAGAAGCAGGCAGTAGAATAGCTGTTATCAGGGGCTCAGGGGAAGATGAATAAGACCAGGGAGATGTTGGCAAAAGAATATAAAATTTCAGACAGGAGGAATAAGATCAATAGATCTATTGTGCAACATGGTGACTATAGTCACTAACAATGTACAATTGAAAATTGCCGAGAGAGTAGATTTCAAGTATCCTCCCCCCTTCTACATACAAATTATAGGTGTATGAGGTAATACATATGTTAATTAGCCTGATTTAGCTATTCCACAATGTAAACCTATATTACAACATTATATTGTACACCATAAACATACAAAATGTTTGTCAATAAAAAATTACCTACAAAGATAAAATAAAAAATAAAAAACTTAAAAATGTGAAGACAAAATTAAGAATTAGAATGATACAGTATGATACTATTTATGCAAAATTTTAAAGACAAAAATACTACATAATTTTGTATACATACATATACAATAACCTTAGGGTAGTGGCTAGGGAAGGTAATGTACTGCCTAAATACCGCTTTCTATATATATGGTGGTGATTTTTTTTTTGTTGGAATTTATCTGATGAATCTTTATTATTTTATTTTCAAATATTTTATCATTTTGAAATTGTGTCCCTTATAAATGGTATATAGCTAGATCTTGTTGTATTTTAAACAAATATAATAATTTCTATCAAATACAAAGCCAGAAACCCCATAGACACCAGAACTCTTCTTTAGGGTGGCCTCAGCAGCACAGCTGCTCATGGAGCTGCCTGAGCAGAATGTCAGGAGCCAGATGTGGGTCCGAGGGACTGTTTCTTGGGGTAAGAAGGGTGGATGCTCTCCATCCCTAAGACACTGATAAGGAATGGGATCATGAAACTTCTGCCACATAATGCTTTACAGAAGACATGCTTGGAAAAAAGTAAATGAATACAATAAGAGATGTCTATTAGGATCCTATTTATTTAATCATAGCATATGTAATTTGATACAGATAAAATTATGGCCTTCTAGAATTGAACACATCTTTTTCCATAATGTGGAAAGAATGATAGATAGCATTATTTAACCTGACATTTATTCATACAGCATGTATTTACTTAGTACTTACTGGATGCAAGATACTGTGCTAGGCACTAAGTGATGTAGCACTGACTTGACTTTGATCTTCAGGAGTTTACATCTGTTCTGAGTTGATAAAGTTATACAAATATCTTATGTGTCACTTTACATTTGTACAGTGCTGTTGAAGTCATCTAGTGCTTCTTCATATACTATTCTACTTAATCCTCATCATGCTCTGAGATATTTTTTATTTTCTAAGAAATGTACACATCAGATAAATCACATGGCTAGCAAGTAGCAGCCAAGAGATTTAAGCCCCTGTTGATCTGCCTTCAAATCTCAATGTCCAGTCCCACCAGACTGCAAGACATCCCCTTTGTAGTGACACTAGATGGCTCACTAGTCCCTGAATAGCCCATTATCTGCTTTCTCTTCATTTTTGTGCTTTGCAGTCCTCTGGGCCTACAATCCCCCTACAATACCTACCTCTTACTCGTCCTTCAAGCCCTATGAACAGCACTCAGATCTCATAAGTGAGAATCAGGTGCTATACTCTATAATTTTCAACACCTTTCTGGATATTTCTCCTAGGTTACTGATTGAATTCTGAGGAAAAGCAAATACACTTTTATTCAGCATAACTAAGTTTTGGGGACACAGTAATGCTGTGAGGTATCATCATGTTAAAAGTAATTTAGAGCAGTATTTAAAATGCAGGTTCTAAAAACTATCTTGAAGTGTTACAGTCCTGAATCCATTTACTAGCCAAGTTATATTATAAGACAATAAAAACACTCAACTTCAAGAGCTTTTGAAAGGATTACATTAAATAATGCAAATGACAGATGCACACTAAATGCTCAAGACATGTTAAACATTATTAGTTAACATATGAAGAGATTGAGGGTAAATAAATTTAAGTTATTTAACCGTCCTAAGGCTAGTAGGGTAATAAGTGGTAGAGACTGAATTGAAAACAGGTCATCAAACTCCAAAGCCCATGTTCCTTTCTTGAGATCAATAGTATCCAAGCTTTAAAATCACATTTTTATATCAGTAGGAAAGAAAAGAGGCAGGCACTCCTAACATTAATTACAAGTTTTATCTTTAATATTAATATATTGTGTACATTATTAACCCAGAATAAAAAGAAATATAAAATGTAAATATAATACAAGTTACATTAACACTTTATTTGCTCCAGATTATTCTCATTGAAAGGCTGCCTCTTTGTGAGTGCTTGTCTAATTCTAGTTGGTATCCCTGACCCTAGTGTATAATGTCTTACCTATAGCAGATGCTCAATAAGTGTGCAAAAGAGTGAGTATAAGGTTTTACTCTATGCTAAAAAAAATAAAACTTAGTTACTGCTGTCACATGCAGACATATTTGAGTGCAAATGTGTTCAAAAGTGGCATCCTTGAATTGATTTTTAATATATCTGCTAGCTTTCAGCTGCTAAAGGTCAAGCTTCAGTCATCTTCCTCAGAGCATTAGTTAAAAGAGAGAGTTTGCTATGGAGTGTGAACAGCTGGTATCCCAAAAGGGCCATTTGCAAGGAGAAGGAGAAAGGTCCTCAAAGGCATACACATCCCATTCAAAATTGTTTGCTTAATTCTCCTATCTGTAATTCTACAGAAAACAAATGCAGTTGCTGTCTCTTTAAAAACACTGGATCTGCCTGGGAATTTAAGATTGTTTAATAAGCGTGGCTCTCATTTTTTTCCTGATAAATGCAGTGAACTGTAGGTGTAGATCTTCAACCTGGAGGGGATTGCCTGTGGACTGGATGGAGGCGTGTGTTTTATTTCCTTCTCTACCAGATGAGAGGGTATAAAAGCAGTCACCTGTCAACCCACTCCAGCAATGAAATTCAGCAGCCTATTGTCCCAATCACTGCTCTCAATCACTCTAAACGGTCTCCAGAGACAATCATTATTATAGGACATGTTCCTAAGAGTAGATAAATGGAACTCCACCTGCCAGCCTGCATAGGGAAAGATGGACATTCTTGGCCAAAAATATGAAAGGGCCTGGAGCTTTATTGACATTTACATCAAAAATAGTTAGCAATGAAAGCAGCTGTTGTGGCGTGCTTTCACCATGACGTGTTTGGAATATGCTGTGAATTGAAATACAGACCTCCTGACAAGCAATTTACCTTCTGTCAGTCTCCATGTGCTTGCAGCATTACTGGGTACTCGCTGTGATAGGCCACTTAAAGCTGCACATGTGTACAGTTTGGATGAAAGATTAACTACAATTTGAGGCAGGAAGTAACGAATTGTGGAGTGTCATTCGTAATGGCCTACATTGTCATCTGCAGGGTGACACCATAGCAAGAAGGTGCCTCTGTTGTGTCTGCCTTATGGAATCAGATGTCATTCATTCTAATGAAGATCTGACTACAATTCTAATAAGCAGAGAGCAAGACAGCTCAGGACTGGAAGCATTAATCTGCCTTGTTTGTTGACATTACAGTGATGACTAAAATGCCATTATGCAAGAAATTCTTTCAAAAGCCATTCAGTAGGGGCAATTGTAATACAATATATAATAGCCTGGAACAAAGGATGTGCCAGGAGTTAATTTCTATATTTATTCTTCTTAGTTGATTCAGTACATTGAACTCCCCCCTCCCTTAAAAAATTTCCACTTGATGAAATATTATGATGTTTCCAGTAAAGTACTGATTACTTTGTGTAAGATCTAGAATTCCTGTTTCTTCAATGCAAAATTTCTGTATATTCCAAGTTTCGGTGGCAATTTCAGACAATGATGCAGCATTTATTAGGACTGATGGCTAAATACTTAGCTGCTCTTTCCCTAAAACTGTTGCCCGGAACCATGCTACCTGCAGCTCTAGAAACAGTATTTAGGCACATGGATTTAGTCATAGAAAGAGAATAAGTAACTGTGTTGTTTTCCCTCGCTTGGCTAAGGAGTTCATCCTATTCAATTTGATAAGCTCCTCAACAGTGTAAGGTCAATGAGCTCTGCCAACGGTGGTGTTTCTACAGAAATCAAACTCTTAATGAGTCATTCGTTATACATTTATTTTAAAAAGAAGACAGAAGGTTTCATTTCCCTCCCTAAGTCTGAAAGCTGCTCTCTGGTTCTTTTCTCATTTATTAACCTTTAATTATTTTGGTTCCTCGGGGTAGTTGCTGAAGAGGAAGTGATTCACAACAGTTTAGTTTTGCATAACTCAGGTAGCAAGAAGGTGTTAATGATGTCTCAAATATCCAATGCATTTGCTGCTAAGATTGTGTATCCATGACTTCTCCAGTTGGTGGTCAATCCTTGAACCATCCAGGTAGCTCATTCTGTCCTTTTCACCCCCATTCACCACTAGAATAATTGACTGTATTTATATTTCTGTTTCAGATATAAGCGTAGTCTAAAGTCCTTAGTAAGCTTGAGAATCTAGGCTTCCAACATGCTCCTACTAGCCAAACTGCTCTAGGAATCTGAAACTACCAGCAAAGCATTTTCCACCCCCTGCTTTCTTAAAAAAAAAAAGGGGGGGTTATTATCACTGATCTCTGATGGATGCTGAAAGAACTAACTAAACCTGTTTAGAAACATATTCCTGTTAATAAGAATTCCAAATATATTCCTATGAGTGTAACGATACACCACGCATTTCAGAGAACATAGACTCACAGAATCATTTGTTGTGATTGGCTGTTGGGCATTTGGCGGCTAATGCTGGCTCAGCGTGGAAAATTTATGTGAGCTGAGTTCTAACAGGCCTGTGTGTATCAAAGCAGAGGCAATACTGTGGATGACTTTTGCTTTCAGTGAAACTGCCTTAATTGAGTCTTTTTGTGTCTTCCAGCCAACAAATAGCTGAAGGAAATCACCAGCAGCTGTCTAGCTCCTGGCAGAGGTGGGCTTTAAGGTAGCCATGCAAATTAGCATGTTGCTACAGCCTTTCCCAAAACAAAAAGGGACAGCAAACATCGAAGTTTCTATTCAGTGACTTACTTTTGCATGTCTACAAACTTAAGCCTATTTCTAATTCCTATTGCTGCTGTTAACAGTTTACCCCAAACTTGGTGGCTTACAACACACATATATTATGGTTCTGCAGGTCATAAATACAAAATGGGTCTTACCTGCCTAAAATCAGGTTGCCAGCAGAATTGCATTTCTTCTAGAGGCTCCAGGACAGTATCTCTTACTTGCCTTTTCCGGCTTCTACAGGCTGCTTGCGTTCCGTGGCTTGTGGCCCCTTCCTCCATCTTCAAAGCCAGCAACCCAAACCTGTTCTCTAACTCTCACCCGTCTGCCTCTTTCTTTCCCTAATAAGGACTTCTGTGATTGCTTTGGGCCCACCTGGATAACTCCCCATCCCCAAATCTTTAACGTAATGACACCTGCAAAGTGCCTTTCACTGTGTGGGGCAACACAGGTTCCAGGGATTAGGATATAGAAGTCATTAAAGAGCCATCATTCTGCCCACCATACCTGCTTTATACAGATACTTTCTGCGTTCATTGCTGTTTTTTATTCCTTGCCACCTTCAGAGGTAGTCATGGCAGGCAAGACTATCACTTCCACTTGGTGAGTGAGGAACCTGAGGCTTGGAAACGTGGGTGATTTGCCTGGCTCCACACTGCTTGAGGCAGAATAAGACACCTGGGATTGTAAAAAGAGTGTGAAATCGCTTTTTTAAAACTTTCTTACTTTTATATGTTTATACCTGTGTAAAGAGAACTGGGCTGCTACAAGGCACGCAGGGAGGACTTGGCTTTCCTGGATGATATTGTGTTCTAGCCCAGGTTCTTTCCCATGCCAGCCTCTTGAGTCTTTGCATTTTGGGGGCTTAACAGAGACCAAGTTCTCATTTCCTTTCTCAAACCGCCTGTCTGCTTATCCTCTTACGCCCATGCTCCCAGAAGCACCCGTGCTCTTAAAGAATACCTCAGTTCAGATAAATAAATATCTTAAAAACAAATGTTATTTATGGGGCACTGCTTTATTTATGTTGTGCTTTTGTAGACTGGAGATCAACAAATGGCCATGAAATAACAATGCCCATAGTACAGTAGTGGGACCTGGATTCAAATTGCAACAAATTCTTTTTAATCCAGGTGGCCCTTTCCAGATTACATTGTGCTTCTCTAAACCTCAACATCTTTATCTTCGTGATTGACTAGGATACATATGATAGTACCAGGCGGGTGTCAACCTAAATAACCAACAGAGAAAAGAGCTCTATAAAAGAAGGTGATATTGATTTGGGATTAAAGCATTGCAATGGGAATACACAGGCCATAGTCAACTATGTGTATATTCAGGGAGGCAAAGGAAGACAAAGGTTTTTATGGGAAAACATTAATGAGAATTACATAATTGTTGAAATAATTATTATCTTTGGCTACAAAAATCAATAACAAGGGTGATGCCAGTCTGAGATGAGACATGCAGTTGCTGGGCAGATGTCTTTGCAGAAGCATTTTTTTGTGTGTAAGATTGTGATGGCCTTTGTACAATTTTGTGGTTTTCTACAATCTTTGCTGATGATTTTTGTTACCAGGCATATACGCATAAGAACCTTCTTTTCGTGGCCTTCCTGACTCTATTTGCCAGGGTTTTCTTAATGTTAGTAGCCCCATTTTGATTCTGACAACTTTCACAGTGGCATGTGGAATGTTTCATATACGTTCATTCACTCCCGTTCTCCCTTATTGCCCTTAAAGAAAAAGAGAACAGCTGAATTATGAACTCAAATTAGGGACATTTGCACATTAATAAAATGGGGGGGAAACTTTTATTAGGTAATATTTAACACCGAGAAAAAAAACCTAAAAACTTGAAATCTCTAGCAATATGGCAAGTGCAGAGGTGTTTCTAAGTGATCACCTTCCAGTTATTTGCTAAATATCATATTTAGGTGGAGACACTGGATTGCAGGGAATTATAGTCATTCTAATAAGTTACACAGAAGATTACTGCAGATATGTGATAAAAATGGCAAGCTAATACAAATCTCTTTTCTTTTTTTTTTTTTTTTACAAATCTCTTAACACAAGAGAATTAAGAGGAGATGACAAAGAATAAACTAAAAGTCCTTGGCTATCTGCTTCATTCCACTAAAAGATCATTCATTCATGATCTGCCCATTCATTCATTCATTTGCAATTTCTTGAATGTTTATTTTGTGCCACCAACATGAACCTAGGAATACCATGACTAATAAAACTTAGTGGTTTTCCAACATGGCACAGACATGCAATAACAATAGATGCAAATGTGTGCTATGATAAAAACATACTAAGATGTTTTGAAAGCAAAGTAGAAGGGTGTCCATTCCAGTCATTGAGGGGAAAGAGTCAGGGATGTCTTCCTGGGAAGGGAACATCTGATATGAGAGCTGAATAATGCATAGAAATTACCCAGGTAAGAAAAGAGAAGAGCTAGGATACTCCAGGCAAAAGCAGAGCATTCAAAGACTTGAAAAAGAGAGCCCATGACATGTTTGAGAATAACAATATGTTCTTGTAGCTAGAATAGTTCTTAAAACTCTAGGAACTTTGCTGTCCTTCTCTGCCTCCCCAACCCCAATAATACTTTAGAATAGCAAATGTGGACCTCCTCCCCCAAGAGATTCACACCACCTACACTATCCCGAGGAGGACACATAACTGTTTTTCTTTTAGAGATGATTCCCTAAATGTTTTCCAACTAATCTATAAATATTTCTCCCCTCAGAGGCACTGATCACTTTCCCACACCTCTGTATCACATTGTGAGGAAAATGGCCTCATGCTTCAGTCCCTAACAGAGTGCCTGCAATCTTATTCTATAAGATTAGAAAACATAGATTGAAAAATGCAGTGGGCAGGTCACCATATGGCTACCTGAAATTAGGCAGAGAGCACTCTAGCTCTTTGCTTTTGGTCCCATAGTCTTGGAAATGCCTGTGGCTATATATCTACTGAGTGAGCACTGCTTTGGGAGTCATCCAGAAAACTGCCCTTTACCTCCCTGTCACCATCTAGACTTTCTCTATAACTGAAGTAGGTTGCCAAATTCTGTAAGACAGTCAGCTAAGACGCAGGAATTTGTTTTTATTAATAACAAATATTTAATTGAAAAATAAAAATTTTGTATATGCAAAATATACAACATGTTCATTTATATACATATCCTTAGTGTAATCATGATTATCACAATAAAATTAACATATCCATCACCATTTATGCCGTACATTAGATCTTAAGAAATATTCATCTGTTTTTGTGGCATATTTTTCTTTTAACATGTTAAAACTAAAGCCCACGTTTTCCAGCTTGACTATGATTCCCTTTGTTGATATGTCAGTGAAATAAAATAAATAGCTGGTGCCTATTTCTATACAGTGGTTCTCGGTGGGTGAAACACCTTAAATTTTTAATTGTAGGGTCTCTGAAGTAGGTCGTCTATTCAGATTATTTTCCTTACTCTGATTTATTTATTCTAAAAATGCATATTTCCCCCTCATTTTATCATCTCTGCAATCTGGATGAATCTTAAAATCAGTATTCTCACAGTTGTCTGACAGGCAACATTTGTGGCCTAGGTTTGTGAAAATCTTCCATTGACCACTTTAGATAAGGTTTATTTTTAAACCAGCATTGAAACATATTCAATTAAAGGAAATAGAGATATAACACCTTGCAAACTAAAATCCAAAGAAATTATGGTCTAAAATTTACCCTCCCCAGTTTCTTATTGATTCAGTCTCAGCTAAAGGGTTCTGGATGCTTGATCTTCAAGATCTTATTTTCACTTTTATTCTCAGAACTATTTATCAAACAACTGAAAGTTTGTACCCAACATCTTTCCATATCACCATCTCCCAGACCTTGGTAACCAGCATTACACTGTCTGCTTCTATGAGTCTGACCTTTTTAGATTTCACATATAAATAAGATCATACGGTATACTTTTTTCCCCCTATGTCTGGCTTATTTCATTTAGCATAACATCCTGCACGTTCATTCGTGTTATTGCAAATGGCAGGACCTCCTTCTTTTTGTGGCTGAATAATATTCCATCATGTATGTATACCAGGAATTAGGTGTTGCATGTCATCTCTTTTCACCCCAGAGAAGTTCACTCCCTACACACAAATAGAAACAGAGTCTTTTATGTACTGAAGGCTCAAAAGCAAGACAGGAAGACTCTTTCCTTAATTTCAGGTAGCTTTGTGGTCTGTCCATTGCGATCATAAGAGCCAACAGAAGGGAATACAACAAGGTCTCCCCTCAATGCAGCAGAGCCATGTTAGATGAAAGTGTATTGAACGCCAGGAGTTAAGTGACCTAGAGGCTGAACACATAACTCTGCTACTCAACGGTGGATCAGAGAATTGGGTTAACAAACTCCCAACGACAAAGAAAACAGAATAAAACCGCTGCAAACCTAGCTAATCAATTCCTTGTCGGTAAAGATCAGATCTACATCACTATCCCCTGTATGAATGAAAATGGAAAAATTTTCAAACACACACACACACCCACACACACACACCCATAGACACACAATTAAATGAAATAAACCAAAAGCAAGGTGTTGAAAATAACTCTACAGAACCAAGAGAATGGAAAAACTCAGAGGAAGAAGGGAATTCTGAATGTGATTTACTATAGCTTTAAGAAAAAAACTCACAAAGCAGAAATCAGAAAAAGAAACGATTTCTTGAACTGTGAAAAAAAGTGGGGGTGTGGATTAGGGCAAGGAATGAGCAAAACTAATATATTAAAAGCCAGTTACGAGCTGGGGTCCCCAACTCCTGGGCCATGACCTGTTAGGAACCGGGCTGCACAGCAGGAGGTGAGCTGTAGGCAAGCAAGGGAAGCCTCATCTTTATTTACAGCCATTTCCCATTGCTCCTGTTACCACCTGAGCTCCGCCTCCTGTCAGATCAGCAGTGGCTTTGGATTCTCAAAGGAGCATGAGCTCTACTGTGAACAGCACATGCAAGGGATCTAGGTTGTGTGCTCCTTAAAAGAATCTAATACCTGGTGATCTGTCACTGTCTCCCATCACCTCCATATGGGACAGTCTAGTTGCAGGAAAACAAGCTCAGGGCTCCCACCAATATTGCATTATGGTGAGTTGTATAATTATTTTATTATATATAACAATATGATGATAATAGCAATAAAGTTCACAACAAATGCAATGCACCGGAATCATCCCCCAAACCAACCCCACCTCCCCAGTCTGTGGAAAAATTGTCTTCTATGAAACTGGTATAGAAAGGTTGTAGATTGCTGGTTAAAAGAATACCAAACAATCACAATGTGTGTTTTTATTTGGATTCTCATTTTACTAACATATAAATTGTTCAATGAAATGGATTTTGACCTCAGAGCTGGGAGCTGAAGTTTTAATACCCACAAAAGCAAAGGAGAGTCATCAGCTGTGTGAAGCATTGAGGTAGGGCCGAGGTTTCTGCATATTCAAGAGAGGCAAAAAGATAACAAAAGAAAACAAAACAGAAAAAACCCTTGTCTTTGAATAAGGAGCTGGAAATGCCACTAGAAAGTTGGGAAATAGCAAGGGAGCTGGCTAATTCGGAGGGTAGAGTTGGGATGTGTTAAAAACAAAGTGAATAAAAAATAATATCTAAAACAATATCAGAACACAGGTGTGGGATAATTATCTTAAGGGCAAATAGAAATGTTGATTAACTTTTCAATTTTCTTGCTATGCATGTTAAAATTTAGTGGTCGATACTAAGAGAATGGAAAGGTAATGTATAACTTTCAAAGAGGAGCCAACTGTCTAGTAGAGGAAAATAAATAGAATATAGGTAATCCCAAAAGTCTAGTAGTGGGCAGGAAAAAAGAAAGCAGGGATAAGCCATGGTTAGTATAAACTTCAAAAAAAGTTATATGAGTAAATGCCCCTTAAAAGCACAGACTCAGAAATATA
>NW_016107513.1:666321-730093 GCF_001604975.1 Cebus imitator | reverse complement strand
AAAAAAAAAAAAAAAAGAAAAAAGAAAAAGAAACCCCAATCCAGCTGTAAACTGCTATAATATATATGAAACATAAATTAGTACATGGAATGTTTGGAAGTAAATGGATTAAATAAGATATTCTAGGCAAATTTACTAAACAAAAGGAAACTGATGGGTTGATAATGGCAGAGGTCATAGAATTTAACATGATATGATAAAGGAAATATTTCACCAAGAGAATATGACAATCATAACCTGCATTCATCGCAACCTTGCCTCCTCTTGGCCAAGGAAACCCCAGAGAAACCTGAAAAAGAGAGTTCTCTTGGCCATGACAGGAAGGAGGGTTTAGGCATCACTGTCTGACATTAATGTTAAAATAAAGATAAGACACACAGACAGACTCTGTGGCAATAAGATACCAAATTATAAATAAGACCTAAGGCCGTGGTAAGCAAGGGTTATGTCATGTCCTACAAATCATAAGATCTTGTTAAACAGGTAATTTTTTTTATTGACCCAGTATAATATGGCTTAATTTCCAACCTGACTCTAGTATGTCATCACCTGACAGATAGTAGCCCTCTTTGTCTTAAGCATTCCTTTCTTCTGTCTTCAAGTCTTTAGATAAAGCTTAATTTTTTCAATCACTTACCAACTGAAGAATCCCTAAAACCCACCTCTGACTTGTAAGCCTCTACTTAGAGATATTTCAGCTTCTCAAACCAATGTATGCCTTCCGTGTATTGATTGATGACTTTATCTACTATTCCTGTCTCCCTGAAGTGTATAATATCAAACTATAACCTACACCTTGGCTCATTTTCTTGGACTTCTAGAGACTACGTATCCCCAAGCCATAGTCATTTATACTGGCTTAGAATAAATCTTTTAAAAATATTTTACAGAGTTTGATCTTTCTGTTAACAAAATGGATTGTTCTAAAGATATTGTTAGCCTTGGCAACAAACCAAGACCCTCTCTCTACAAAACAAATTTTTAAAAAAATTTCCCAGGCATGGTGGCAAGTGCCTAAAGTGCTAGTTAAAAGAGTGGAAAGATACTGTATAACTTCCAAAGAGGAGCCAACTGTTTAGCAGAGGAAAATAAATAGAATATAGGTAATCCCACAAGTCTAGTAGTGGGCAGGAAAAAAGGAAGCAGGGATAAGCCACGGTTAGTAGAAACTTAAAAAAAGATATGAGTAAATGCCCCTTAAAAGCACAGACTCAGAAATATATTTTTAAAAATTCCCCCCCTTTTTTTATAAGGCTGAGAAGGAAATATACTTAAGTTCGGGGGTTCGAGGTTATAGTGGATTGTGACCACACCACTGCTCTCTAGCCTGAACAGCAGATAAAATTCCCTCTTCAAATATAAATAAAGAGACTGTTGCATTCTTAAAATAGACATAGCTTCTTTTTTTTTTTTTAAGCAGAGTTGGAATAAAAATTGGCCTGGAACATGGCCCCAAAAGGATGTCTCAAAATTCTAAAAGGCTGGAAATCAATAATGAAAGTATGTTCTCCAAAATCATCTATTTGGAAAATAAAGCAAATCTATATGATTCCAAGTTAAAAGGAAAAAATTACAATAGAAATTTCAAAACATTCAAATGATGTTAGCTAATCATAAAGGAAGATAAAACTATTTCATTGCCAGGTGTGGTGACTCAAGCCTGTAATATCAGCAGTTTGGGAGATTGAGGTGAGAGGATCACTTGAGGCCAGGAGTCTGAGAACAGCCTGGGTAATGCAGCAAGACCCTGTCTTGACAAAATATAAACGAAAATCTAAAAAATTAGCTGGATGTGATTGTGCGCAACTGTAGTCTCAGCTACTAGAGAGGCTAAGGCAGGAAGATCGCATGATCCCAGGAGGTCAAAGTGCAGTGAGCTATTATTGTATCAATGCATTCCAGCCTCGGCAAAAGAGAAAGACCTCATCTCTTAAGAAAAAAAAATACTATTTCATTGTACATGGTTATTTTATGAGCCTAGCGCTATCCTGAGTTTTAGTTTGTTCTGAGTCTTGGTGTCTCCTCATGTGGCCAGACCCTCCAGCCAGGCTGTTCTGTTCTCCAGCCTCTCCATACACTAAGGAAGCTCTGGGGATTGTTTCCTCTGCAGGTCCTACCATCATTTGTCTCACTCAGCAGATGATCATGCTGTGTGCGCCCAGATTTTTGTTCAGCAACCTACTCCAGAAACCTGGGAGTCTCTGGAGTTCTTTTTCCTCACTCTCCCACCAACCCTCTGGTCGTCTGCTTTACAGATTTTAGCTCCCTGAACCTTCCCTAACCCCAACCTCAGTCTTGCCTACTCAGCCAGTATTGTGTGGGATCCCTGCCCTGCACACTAAGTCAGGAAATTGCCTCTAGACAGAAAGCCAGGGAAGCTATTCTCAGAGACCACAGCCTTGCACAGCTGTTGTGCAGTGCCTGAGAATAGTTTCATATATTTTTGTCCAGTTTTTAGTTATTTCCAACAGAAAGACTGGACTTGTCTCAGTTACTCCCTCATAGCCAAAAGCAGAAGTGAGAACCATATAATTTTTAGCACTGTCTCCCTATTCACTATGTGAATGTGAAAAGGCCCCTCTTGTGATCTGTATTATTCAGGGTTCTCCAGAGGAACTTAATCTTGAGATCCATGATCAGCCATCTGCAAACTGAACAACGAGGAAAGCTAGTGGTGTCATGTGAGGACCAGAGAGTCAGAGGGCTAATAATGAAGATTCTAGCCCAGGTCTTAAGATCTGAGAATCTGGAATACTGAGAACAGAAAATCAATGTCCTACTTCAAGCAGTCAGGCAGAGTGTGAATTCAACTTTCTTTCTCATTTTAATTCTATTGAGGTCCTCAATGGATTGGAGGATGCCCACCCACATTGAGAAGAGCCATCTGCTTTACTCCATCTTCCAGTCCAAATGCTAATCTCTTTAGAATAAACACTAACAGAAACACTCAGAAATCATGTTTAACCAGCTTCCATAGTCCATTCAAGTTGACACATGAAATTAACCAACTTGGTTTCCAAACACATCTTCTTAGACCATGACTAATCTCTCCGTATAAAAATAATGAGGCCATAATTCCACCTAACATGATACAACTATACTTCGTCCAACCAAAACACACTAACCCTTTCCTCAGAAAATAAAGTCCATTCAGGTAAGTTTGAATGCCTCTTCCCCAAATTTCTCTATCGCCAGTCTTCCAATCATATTGCTTTCAATCCCTGACCATCCAGTCAAACTGTTGACTATGCCACTTGTCCTTCTAAGTAAAATGAATAACCAGGCTTGCTGCTCAAAGTCCTGCCCATGGAGAGGATTTCCCTTCACCACTGTCCTTTAGGGATGTCTTAGATAGGGCCTACAGAACTGCAGCTCTTCACTTTCGGGTGGTGCCTGCATATTAGGCAGGACAATTTGTAAACAAGGTGGTTTTCTGCCAACTGAATTTAAGAAACTCCTCATGAGGCAATAGGTGGAGGCTGGGAAAGAGATGGTGGGGTAGCAGAAGTGAGGACCATGAGGATTTGTGCCACTTCTTCATGAAACATATTTGTGCCTTCAGAAACTGCCCAGGCTAATGTATGTGCCACCTCCATTTGATGATGCAGTCCTGGTGTACACACCCAACTTTGTGGCTTGGTAGATCAGATAACACCCAGTTCATGATAGGAAGCTGAATGGTAACTTGATGGCCAAAGTTAAGTATTTGAAGAATAGTGATCTGCAGAGAATGGCAGGCCGTTGCTCCAAAATCCTGAGGGTCTGCACTGCAATTCACCTATAGAGTCTTGCCATAGGTCACTGAACAGCATCATTAACTGACACCACTACTTCAAGAAGCAGTGGATCCACTGGATCACATGGCCCATGTGGCAGAGCAGCTTGCACCACAGCCTAACGTGCTGTAGAGCATTTTCCTGTTGTAATGCCCACTGAAAACTGGAAGATTTTTTTTAGTCACTTCATAAATGAATCAGATAAACACATCCAAATGAAAATTTGTTGCCTCCAAAATCCAGAGATCCACTAGTCATTATGCCTTTGAGATAATTCCACTTTTTCTCCAACAACAAATGGAGATAAAGGTCTCCTTTTAAGAGCCCACATAGAAATCTTCTGGGTATTCATATGGTGCTTGAGGTACGAATTCAAATTCCTGAGCTCATCCTTTTCTTTCATTACTTTATCCAACAACATTAGAGGCAGCTGAGCAGTGTTATTACATTGCTTGGTTAGGAGCTATTTTGCATATTTCTGTTACCAGTTCACATAATGAACTATCAGTGCTCACTTTACTACTACAAAATAGAGTGAGTCAGTAGCATCTTTAAATATAATCAGATCAGAAAGGCAATTGCAGAAACCTCAGAATCAGTTTAGAAAATCCATCCTTAAAATTCTGTTCTTTTAGAACCACTTTTGATATCAAAGTTGCATTAGTAATCCTTCTCTAGAAAAATACAAACTATATGTCTATATGTAATTATTATGATGATGAAGTATTTATTGGAATATGATTACAGAGACTTCAGTCTGTAAGTTGGTGACACAGAAAGGTCAATATTCAAGTTTGAAGGCCTGAGAGGTAGAGAGGCAATGGTATAAATTCCAGTCTGAGTCTGAAGTTCTGAGAACCAGGGGTGCTGAAGACAGAAGTTCAATGTGCCAGCTCAGGTAGTCAGGCAGAGAATCCAATCTGCCTTCACCTTTTCATTCCATTCAGGCCCTCGATGGATTGGATGATGTCCACCCGCACTGGGGAGAGACATCTTCTTTACTCTACCCACCAATTCAAATGCTAATTTTATTCAGAAACACCCTCACAGATACACCCAGAAATAATGTTTACCTAGATATATAGGTATCTCATGACCCAATCAAGTTGACACATAAAATTAACCATAGCACGATAATTTTCTTTATCTTTCTTTCTTGTTTTTCCCCCATGATTTCAAGACAACTTGAAATTTGATTTCTAATTAAACTCTTGTTAAACTATAAGCTCAGATGACTAAAATATTTGTAATGAAAAAAACTAAACAAACTGAAAATAAGAGACAATGTCATTCAACTCATTTAAGATTACCATGAAGTGTGCCAACATTCACATAACCCCAAAGACCCTACTTCTATCACTACAAAGCAAAAAGAAATTCTGGAAGACCGAAGCACTGGGTGGCCCTGTAACTCCTTTATCCCTCATACATAATTTCTCACCCTTTCCCCAAAAGTTACATGTGGCAAATTTGAATTGATACTTGCAAGTGATAATCTTCTCCATTGATTGTGCTCACAATTATCTTTCCTTTTAATTTTCATCTAGATAGCAACAATAAAGCTTACGTGGTCATAATACTACCTCAACCAAGTCACCACAATTTACATAGCTGAGTTCCTGTGTGCCTCAGTCTTTTAGTTGTTACTATTCAACTCTTCCATTGGGGACATGTACAGTTTGGCTTTACCCATGCTGGGGAAGTGATGTATAAACGGAATATAAGTGGCCTAGAAACCCTTGTCATGGGCCACTAGATGCTATTCTACTATCACCAAGTTGCTGCACAAATGCAGGTTTTCTCATGGGTCCTCCATAACTCCTTCACCATAACTCCCCTTCACCTCTTTCAATTAGCCCTACTTACTCCCATAGCCACTGAAGGATAAAACATTTCATTATAAGAAAACTCCTGGGAAACTCCTTTCCCTCCCCTCTGATTTCTATTGAATAAATGAATGGAAATTCATTATTCAATGAATAATGGAGGATCCTTCCTTTGCTGCTGCCTAACATATAACACAGCTGATCAGTTAGCATAAATGTGCTAACAGTTCCCCTTCCAGATATATCAGGCCTTTCTTCCTGGAGATTTATTACATGGTCAGTATATTAGATAAGAAAATGCTTGTGCTGATGAAGGAGAATGTGTCCTTAGTCCTCTGGCTAAATCTTAACCATAAGCTATTGAAACCATCGCTATAAACTTTATTAAGTTTTAACTTCCTTATTTAAGGTGTATAAACTTCCCTGAACATTATCCAGGAAAGAAAGGAGGGGGGAGAAGCTAAAATAAATCCAGCTTGCAGCAAAATCAGCATGAGGTCAGTCTGCTCTCTGACCTGCTTCCTCATAGCTGTTTGGCTCTAATTGCCTCAAAATCACATAGATCCTGTTAAAAGTTCCCCTTTTATAGGATATTGATAACAACTTGAACATTATAGAATGTAAGTTTTTCATTTGAGATATTCTTTCAGGTTCTGGATACCAGTGAAACTACTGATGTCATTGGTCTGAAGGACCCCATGAGAAGCTGACTCACTAAAAATGCAGTTACTACATCCTACTGATTTCACACCCCTTACACCAAACCATCAATGACCCCAATTTTCCATCCTTTCACCTCCTAGAATTCCTTTAGAAGCCCCAGCCCAGAATTCTTCAAGGCGATAGATTTAAGGGTCTCCTCCTATCTCCTCACTCAGTGCCCTAAGATCATTAAGCTCTTTCTCTGCTGCAAACCCTGCTGTCTCTGTGTAATTGATCTGTTATCGCTCAGTGGACATACAGAATCTTTTGGTTCTATATCACTATTCTCATTCCTGAGTTTCATGAAAATCATTTGAAGTAAGCAATAAGCATAAGCATAATTGTACCACTGAAAAAGTAAAGACAGAAACTAAATGCTTGAGATATTTTTGGTTGAGTTTATGATGGCTTATAAGATAAGCCCAAACTCGGTACCAGGGAAGATTTTCTGTTTTGCTTGCATATATTATATTTTATTTAGTTGGATAAGTAGCATTTTGTGTTTAGGTTGAAGGTATTTAAATACCAATAATTGTTATTTGTTGAATTTTAAGAAATTATCTGGACTGGGCACAGTGGCTCACACTTGCAATTCTAGCCCTTTGGGAGGTTGAGGTGGGAGGATCACTTGAGGTCAGGAATTCAAGACCAGCCTGGGCAACAGAGTGAGATCCCATCTCTACCAATTTTTTTTCAATAATAAATATAAAATAAGAAATTATCTGAAATAATTTTCTTGCATTTTTAACTAAAAGATTCAAGTTGAACATACTACACTCTATGCCCTCATGTTATTTTTAATTTTCATGAGAAGATCAAAACAATATGCAGCCTATATTTATCCAATTTTCATGGCATAACATGGAAAAAGAGATTATGCAGAGAGAATATTTTAAAATATAATAGCTACCAAGATTTTTAAAAAGACAATAAATTACTTATTTATGAAAATGGCAAATAGAATCTTCTAAACTATACAGTTTTTATGTTATAAGATTCCCAAAGAAACTCCATAATAACATTTTCAAATGTTTCCATAAGAAGGAAAGTTTATGAAACGTGTTTAAATATTTATGGAATGTTAAAAATGAAGCATTAATTGGCAAACAACTTAATTAAAATGCTTTCTCAAGTAATTAGCAACAAATACTTCCCTATCTGTTTTGCATGCCATTTGTCTTGTTGTGTTTGTTAAGCCTGCCTGTCAGTCAAACTTTGCTTCAGGTAATTTTTTAGCTCTGTGGGGAAAATCTTCAAAAATTACATCTGAATTTAAAATATTTTGATTATCATTTTTATCTAACAAATTCTCGTTTTCACTTCATCTTCTATACGTCCCAGTAAACCACCACCTTGGGAATTTAGGGCCTGAAGATGAAATTTTGCATCAAGGCATTGCTGAGTTTCCACAAACACTCTCCAGAGAACAAACTGAATCAATCTAGAATCAACAAACAGTGCAGTTAATTAATGAGAACACCATAAGGGAGCTTTTTTAAACAATGTTGACGGCTGCTGCCTCAGGACCAATAGCACTAGAAGTTATTGCTGGTTTGAAAGAAGTGACTCTTAGGGTTCCCCTGAGGCACCTTTTGCTTACATTAGCTGTTTACCACAACTTTTCCTTTTATTTGCACCCTAGGGTAAGTACACTTATTTCCTAAATTACTTTTTAAGTGATGCTTATTTCTGCCAGTAGCCTGAGGTACCGAGTGAAGGTACCACAGAGTAAACAAAAACAGAAACCAAGTCTGAAAGAGTACTGAGAAAGTTTGCAGAAAAAGATAACCATACTGAATGGTTGTTTTCCAAGCTGCTAGTCCTGAGACAGCAGGTGAAGCACGGAGGCTTCTCCCCAAGCCTGGTCTAACTACGAGGAGAGCAAGCCTTTTCAGGGAGATTCAGTGGGGTGATGCTGTCAGGTATGGATTGTGAGAAAGATGTAAATATTTATTTTGGGCAAGAAAACTCTTTAACACTAAGACCACTAGAAATACTTGGACTTTACAATAAAGTTTTGTTGCAACTTGGTATTAATATTTAAAGGCATTGAGCCACGAAACAGGTGTTCCCGAAATGGAAGCTCTGTGAAGACAAGCCCTTGTCTTTCCTTATACTGACTCTCCCCGGCTCCAAAAACAGTGCCTGGCACATGTAGACACTCAAGAAATACTGTTGAACGAATGATTAAATGACAGGACTGGAGTGAATGAAAACTGGTAAAATAAAATCTTAAATCTTCCAGTAGTTCCACCAGTAACTGTGAGGCACCCGAAGAAATCCAGTTTTTTGAAATCCATAGTTTTTCTAGCTATATGTCATCAATATCTAATGCATGGGACAAGAAATAAGACTTATAAATTTCAGTTATTTGGTAAGTATTTATAGAAAACCTACTTGATGTCATGCATTATGCTAGACTTGGAGATCAATAGGGATTAAAAGACAGACCCAGTTCCTGCCCTGAGTTTGTAGTCTGTTGGAGAAAACTTAATCTAATAATTATACCAATACATAATTTTTAAAATGTGAAAAGTGTCTTGAAAACAATACTGGGTTCTATAAAAGCATAGAAAAAGGTTCAGAGGACATGAATGGCTATATAAGGCCATTTTCTTTTGTGATGAAAATATTTGAAATACACGAGGAACAATTTAAGAAAGATGTAAAGTTTAGGGGTTTACAAACTAAGATATTTATCTCGGCATCTTTTCTTGAGAATTAAAATCTCATCTGAAATACAGAATTTGTCAAGATGTCAGCTTCTTCAAACTATTCTGTGCAGTTCCAAACTTTCAAAATTTGTACACCCACATAAGACTATTTTAGTAGAACAAGTAGGCATTAAATTCAGTGTCTTAATTCTCTTTCTTATAATTAAGATTTTTAAGTATCTTTGCAAGAGGAGAAGATTAATCATTTAATGAATAACAAAATATAGCTTCTAAATGTTTTGGTTGTAAAATATATGGTTTTGTATTAATAGCAAGGATATAATAGAAAAATGGATATTTATCAACCACTTTCTTTGGACAAAGAAATATGCTATATTCTTATATTTATTTTTAATATTCTATTATAGTTTAAGTGTTTTATTAAATTGCCAAATTTGGATTTACTGTCTAGTCAAGATTCCTGTTCTCAACTGCTCATTTTAGTTTTTTACCTGAGAATGAGTAAGATGAAATATTACAAATCATGCTGGTGAACATATTTTAAAATTTAGGGTAGCGGTTGCATCTCCTTTTATTATTGATCACTGTGTGCCCAATGCAAAAATAGTGCTTCATTATTGAAAGCGGTAAATGAATAAGTCAGATATTTGGAAAGACCTTGATTTTTATTGTTTGAATATGTACATGCATCCTAGGAGATGGCGGAGAGGAAGATAGACTGTGAGCACCCTCATGCATAATTCTTCCCAGCTCCTTTATTATAAGTTATATAGCTTATTTGCCGCCTAATAAAATTAAATTTTATCTGATGAAAGGTGCCACAGTTTGTTAAGAGGGATATTTTTTTAGATTGATGGGGCCATGAGGGTTGAACAAAAGATGAAAACAGGAGCAGCCTGGAATTCTAGGCATGCTCCATGGTAGACACAATCAAGTGTCATGGAGCCTATGTGATAGGATAGCAAACTTCTGACAGTACAATATGCATGTGGGGGAGGGAGGAAAGTGGGTCTACATAAGTTATATACTTTATTCCACCTCTTATGCCTCTGTTTTGAAATACTCAAAGGTTTATTTCTTGGTAAACGTGATTCTTCTCTTCACTTTGATATTCACATATCCTTCTAATCTCTTCCACAAATTCGGCAATTTCCAGTAATAAGGCAAGTTGCCTAAACTAATGTGACATTGAGGTCACACCTGAATCAAATAAAACAAAAGTGGTAAAAGCTGGAAAGTCACAGACCTCTATAGAATTATTTATTTACAAAAGTGAATATTTTGGGAGATGAAAACTTACCTAATTTGTCCCCAAAGAGTCTGATGGTCACATTCAATGATCACAAAACTGAAGCCCATAGAGAAACAATGAGTGTGCCACAGAGGAGACTTTAAGGGAAGGAGGAAAGGTTGAGGCATTTGTAAAACAATTTTTTAAGGTTATAATATTTAGGAAATGCATTAAATAAGATATTGGCTGAAACATTAAAATCCCGAGTAGCTAGGATTACAGGTACGTGCCACTACACTCAGCTAATTTTTGTGTTTTTAGTAGAGACAGGGTTTCACCATGTTGGCCAGGATGGTCTTGATCTTCTGATCTCGTGGTCCACCTGCATCTGCCTCCCAAAGTGCTAGGATTACAGGTGTGAGCCACTGTGCCTGGCCAAGAAGGAAGGCTTATCTCCTTAATCTCTTAAAATAGAAGTTCCCTAGGAAGCTCACAGAGTTTCACACAGGAAGTTCATATAGCAAGGAGTATTCTAATGTAACTGAAATTCAAAAAAAAAAAAAAATCAATCTGGTTCTATATCAATCTGCAAGCTTATTCTTGATTATTAACGCCACATTGAGGAGCCTAGGGTTCTGGAACAAATCTGGATTATTCTACTATAGGCTGGATCATAATTGACCTAAACCCATAAGATTACCTTTAGTTTCACAGAAGGATGTGAATGGTGTTGTGAATTTGCACCAAATTAGATTCCCAGATAGCCTCTTTCTTTGTGGGTGACTTGCTCTTTACAAGAATTCTATTGTTGAGACTTGGCCAGAATTTAGCCAACCTCCATGGTGTCAAGGCCATCTGGGCATTTGCCCCAACGTGTTGAACATGTTGTCAGATCCAGAGATATATGTGTACAGAATGGAAAGTTTTGGTTTCACAGAGCATTGGAAATACCTCCTAAGAAGAGAAGTGTCGGTTTGGATTAAATGGTTTCCAGTTAAACAGATGGGGTACCAGCCTCTTGGGTTTAAAACTGGCACAATCTTTTAGGGCATTCAATAAAAGAATCAACAGTGTTTAAAGTGAAAGCAGAAACACTCGGGTCAAAAAACATGACATGTTTTTGCACGCCAATAAAAAAGTTGACAAATCTGCATGTTAAATGTGCCAATAAATTTTATTCCTTGACAATGTAAAATTACATAAATTAATAAAGATTATGACTCTTTTTGATTTCAAAAAATTTTACCTACAGACAATCAAATTTAGCATTAAAATTCTCAATTGTGTAGGAAACTTTTTGTTTTCTATTGTTTAGAATTAGAATTATCCATGACAAATGTTGGTCTCTTTCTCCTATCATTCAACCAAGTTCTTAAGCTACAAGTAGGGTTTAATGAAGAGCGTGTTCAGTGTATTATAATTAGAATATACTGACTGACTACTTAACATGCTATAGGTACTGTGCTAGTTTCAAAATGTGAATAACTCTCAGGTTCTGCCTTCAAGGATTTATTATCCTTGAATGTAGACATTCATTCTGCACCTTTTATTTTTCCTGCTTCCACATTCATTAAAAGGGAAAGATATTCCAGAACTGAGTTCCAAACTGGAGGTATTGCCACCATAAGAGTCTCAGAGACTATGGATCCTCACATCCTCCAGCGCCCTATTTGAATATCACTGATATGGCAGAAGGGTACCAGCCTACAATCCATTAGATATAACAAAGGATTTCAGGTACTATTGAGAAATCTGCATCAAGTGCAATGGAGGGAAGATAACGAGTTCAATTTTATGTGTTTTTCTCAGCTTCTTTTGAAATATTGACATAGACTGTCAAGCATTCTGTGTGTTTGGAGTTCAGAAGAGAATTTTATATCACAGATACAGGTCTTAGGATGATCCACATATGGGTGGATGCAGTCATACATTCAGGTGAGTGTGGGTGTGCAAAGGGCATACTGAGGAAGCACAGGTTGCAAAGGAGTCCAAAAAGAGAGTGTGTGGTAAAAGTCGAGGGATGAAAGTATCTTCCCAAGAGAGTTAAATGGTCTTTAATGCTCAAATAATATAAAACCTGAAAAGAATTAGTTGGGTATGACAATTTTGGTGTAATTGGTAACTTTTCCCTGAGTAGATTCCATAGCAATGTGAGGAAGAAGCCCAGATTTTAAGGGGAAAGATAGAAAAAATGTGTCTATGAGGAACTTGTGGATTTAAAGATTATCTTTTGTGTAACCTGACTACAAAAATCCCCAAATTATAAAGTGTAGAATACAAAAGTCTTAAAGTGTAAGTAAGGAATTGGGGAGGGGAGTTATTTTTTGGTTTCCTTGCATTTGCTTCCTTTTATTTGATTAAAATTATCGTTAGTAGGAATATAGGATTATTGGAGTTAGTTAAGAATAGGAGTTTGAAAGTAGAGAATAGAGAAATCCAGGAAAGAACAAATCACACTTTACCGAAATCCTCTTCATGATTAAACAAAAAAAAAAAAAAGAAAGAAACTCATGAAACAGAGTAAAAACAAAGAAAAAAGACTTTATGTGAGCCAAAACCTTAGAACAACCCCGACTTCTTAAGATAACTGCAAGATGCATCACATTTTGGAACTAAAGTGTTTAATGATTCAGCACTGTAGAAACTGCCCAATCAATGAATTAAAATCTATCAAAAATACACAGACATCTTAACCTTTATGTATCAAATGCCTGGCATTGTAATACACAAAGGAAAAGCTATTGTGAATATAATGAGAATTAAACAAAGCCACAGTAATAATAGAAGTCCTTGAAAAACTCTTCTAGAATTTCATAGGACAAATAATCAACAAATAGATAAACACATGAATGACTTAAATAACTGGCTTGATTCTATATACATGAAATATTTACAAAACTTAATTATGTACTAAAAAATGAATCACTTTATTAGAAAACTTAGAAAGGCTTATAAAGAAGAAATTCATAATAGAAGAAATGCAAATGTGTAAATAAGGAATATACCCAACTGTACAATTAATCAAATAAATGCAAAGTAAAATTAAATGCAAAATTAAATAATCTTCCTTATCAGATCATAAAAGATTAAAAAACAATGATGCCCAATGATGGTGAGAATATAGGACACTATGAAGTTATTTACATTATTGGCATGGGTATAAACTGACAGTTTTCTGGAGATAATTTAACAATAAAACTAAATTTTAAATATTCATACACTCTGGTCAAGAGATTCTATTTTTAATACCTTCTTCAGAAAATGACAGTTTAAAGGTGTATATGCAAGGATGTTCTCTGCAGTGATGTTAAAGGATCCATAATTAGAAATCAATGGGAGAGTTTAAAAATAAATGCAGCTATGCAAATATTAAAAAGATAAATCAACGCTTTATGTACTGACATGGAAAATGTTAATAATAGATTAGGTAAGGAAAGCCAGTTGAATGAAGAATAATAAATTCTGATCCTGTTCAAATAAATTAGAAATGTATATATGTGTATGTGTAGCAGATAATAGGCTGAGTTTTTTTTTTTTTTTTTTAACTGAAATCTACCTTTATTTGAAGGGTTACTTAAATGTTTCTCTTAGGCAAATATGCAGCTTTTTATAATTCAGATAAGGTTATCATTTACTGGTAAACAAAGCTGGCTGTACCTTATATCACACTTGCACAAGAAGGAAAGGAAGTAATCAAGTTCTGCTCCTTCAGATCTGAAGATACCTAAAGTTAATGAGATGGATTAGAGTTGTCTCCTGAAGGCCCATGGCAGGGAAAGCTCCTGAAATAAAATTAGTTCAAGAAAATAATGAATACAGTCTCATGACCAGGGCTGAGATCCTGAGTTTGTAGAGGAGAATTTTTCTAGTGGAGCTTTTAGCCACTCATGAAATAACTTCAGACCTCACTGCATGAGTGTTTGTGCTCAGGGAAACCACAAAATATAAACTAAAGAGAAATGCAAAGCATTTATCCCACAAGTATTTTTTGAGTGCTCACTGCAAAGAAGTTAGTATTCAAGGTGCCTATATTATAACAGTGAATCAAGAATATAAACATCCTTGCCTTTAAGGCGCTTACAGTTTAGTGGAAAGAAACAATCAGTAAACAAATAAACATCTTTTATACTAGGTGATGTTAAGAGCTATGAAGTGAAACATTGTGAGGAGTGCCAGAGCAGAAATGGAAGTATTCACCATGTTGGCCAGAATAGTCTTGATTTCCTGGCCTGGTGATCCGCCTGCCAGCCTCACAAAAGTGCTGCGATTACAGGTGTGACAGGTTACGGGAAGACTTGGTAAGGTGAGTTTTAAGGAGATACCTGAAGGAAGTGAAAAACAAGTCATATGGATACCTGGAAAAGAGAATTCCAGACTGATGGCACGGCAGGGCCAAATTTGCCAAATCGCTTCTTATATGATGGGGTTCAGAAAACAATACCCCAAAATATGGCGCTCTGATATGTTGAACTAAAGAGGCAGCCCCACTGTCTCTTTCTGATCTTTTCCTGTATCTCTGCCTCTCTGATTTTCTTATTTTCCCCAAAATAAGAAAATATGTCTCTGGAATTACCTTTTCTGACAAAGAAAACTTTCTTTCCAAAGTAATGCAATTGTCTTAAGACCCTCTCTTTAGGAATCTCAACAAATTACCAGAAAAGATTAAGCATGGCAAAGAGAAGAGACTAGGAGTTGTCACCATGACTAGAAAGACTTGTACCTATTTTTCTGAGAGCAGCTCTAAGAGATTTCCTGGAAGGCTTTATCTGCCTAATGAGACAACTTTTGTTCACAGTGAACTTCCAACCCTCACCTTCTTGCCACCTTCCCCAGAGCTCAGAGGAAATTTGTCCCAAACCATTGCTCTTTGGGCTCATTCATTTTTTCTGAAAATCATTTACTCCTTCAGCCCTTATGTCCTGTTGTCCTATGAAGACTGATATATGAGCATTTGGTCCTCATTAGGTTATTGGTTAATCTTTCTCCTGTGATTCTCCCATGCTATAAGCACATTAAATAATACATTTTCTTTCATTCATCTGTATATTGTCAGTTCATTTTCATATAAATGGAAATGTTCAGAGTAGTTGAAGATGAGCGATAGTAAAGGACCAGACTACAAAGGGTGCTGTAAGCCATTTTTAGAATTTGGGCTTTTAATCCACAAAAGAGAAGGATCTTCAGTAAAGTAGAACATTAGGTTGAATTTAGCATTGAGAAACTAGGTTTTCAAAGGGCAATAGTTGTCTGCAAAGAGGCCTCTATCAGCCATATTCACAAGTCTATAGACAATGTCCTTTGAGAGAGCATTTCACAGAAGCAGAAAAATAGCTATAGCTGACTTTTAATGTAAAGTATGAATTTTTATGTCTGTAGGGAATGGCTTTCAGTCTTCCATAAAGTTTTAATCTTTTGCAACAATCATATTACTAAACAAAATAAAAAAGATACGACCAGCAAACTATTTTAAAAAAGAAAAATATAGCATTGAAAGGTAGCAAGTCTATGATCAAAATCACAGAAAAAGAGGAAAGAAAACATGTAATGAGTATAAGGGAAGGTGTTGTATTTTTAGGCATATTGATAGGAGATTTGAGGAATTTCCATTAAGATGTCCTTAATCTCTTCTGGAGCATATAAAAAAGGTTAATTTGCTTACAAAAACTTTCTAGATGTTGGAATTGGGGACTCAAAGAGATTGGCAAGCATTTGAAATAGCTGTAATGGGAAATGGTGCTGGGAAAACAGCTGAAATTGAGGACTGTAAAAATATAGTGTCAACATTGCTCACATTTATGTGATGTCTTCCAGCACTCCCCCAGCATCTCAGTAACGAGAGTAGAGAGGGCAGATGTTTGGATTAAACCAAGTTTCTAAATTGCAGTATAACATGGACCAGGTTCTGGGAAGCCATGACTAACAGAGATGAAATTTGTCACCCCACCTTAAGCAACTACACAAGTAGACAAAATGCATAAAACACAATTCTCAGATATTGTTGATAGCCCAAAACAATGATCTCTGAGAGAAAGAAACAAATGAGGTGAGACCTACAGTTGCCCAAGCTAACTGCCTGTAGAAACCTTTCAAACTGCAGTGCAAGGAGAAACTCAATCAGAGTCCAGAGGCCTGGCTGAATAGAGGAAGGCCATGGTGACTAGAATTTCTGGTGGGAAGAAAATAACTCAGAGAAATGAACTGCTAGTGATGTCTCCAGAGATCTTCAGACAGTTTCTCTTGAATGTTTGACTAAGAAGTGCTCTGTACATTCATGGTGGGAGGAAATTAGCAGAGGCTGAGGAAAGATCTATAAAGAAAGAAAAAGAATAAGTACAACAATACTTGGAATTGAAAATAAGATAATGAAGATTCTGTTTCAGTCAGGCAGAGTGGAAAGATCTCCACATATAAGAGGAATCAAGTAGAATCTAGAAGGATATTTCCTTAGTAGTGAGGCTCTGAACATGCCCTATAAAAGCTTAAAAATGAGCCTCAAAAGAAACAAACTGATTCCAAGTAACTTTACTCTGTCTTTAAACAAAGCCCAACAATATTGAAAGAAATATCAATTATAAAATTCTCAATGCCTAATATCCAAAAAAGAAAACACCATTTATGCAGAGAAGCAGGGAAATAAAACTCAAAAGAGAAAAAATAAGCAATAGAAATGGACACAGAAATGGCATATTAAGAGAATCATCAAACACTATTTAACACTGCCAAGTAACATTAAACCCACTATCACAAATATACCCCACATGCTTTAAAAAACAGAAGAAATTATGAACATGATAAGAAGGGTAATGGAATATATTAAAAACTTTGAGGGTGAAAAACACAATATATAAAATTAAAAATTTACTGGGTAGAATTAAGAGCATATTAGACACTGCAGAAGAAATAATTAGTGAACTATAAGACATGGAAAGAGAAACTATCCAAAATAAGATTCAGAGAAAAACACCACTGAAAAACGAACAGAAATAAATGAACATCAGAGACCTGTGGAAATTGCCAAGTGAGTAGGATAGTGTAATTAAAACCCCAGAAGGAGAAGAGAAGGGAGAAAGACAAAAAGAGAAGAAATAATCATAGAAAAATTTTCAAACTTAATGGAAATTATAAATTCACATATCTAAAATTTCAATAAAGTTCCAGTCAAATAAAGATGAAAAACTACCCCAAAATATATCAGAATAATCAGAGAAATAGCAAAAAAAAAAATCATATAAGCACACAGGAAACAAAGGATATCTTTGTAGTATAAAGACCCCAATCCTGTTAGGTTAACCTAACATTCTATACCTATCAAAACTGCCTTTCAAAAACGAAGGCAAGACTTCTGGCTTCCACTTCAAATGTAGAAAGCTGAAGAGAGTCTTTCTAATCAAGGAGAATAAGAAACAACAAAAAAAAGACAACAATATACTAAACAAGAAAAAAAAGCCAATAGTTGTTTGAATAATGAGAAAGCTGAGGTCACAGGATAATGAACTAGCCTGAAGGATAAGAAAAGGTAGTTGCTTCTAACAACAATAACAACAACAAAAATAGGATGCAGACCTGCTTATCTAGGGCATTCCCAGGGTCCATACAAGCTAACAACTAATGTTTTTTAAAAAATGTTAAATGCTGCAAGTGGGCTAGTGCGATAGTGATATTATAGAATTTATGGGAGTCACAGACACAGCAAAAGACAAGTTCACTGTTGGGCTCTTTTACTCTCCATGGATCTCACCAGGTACTCAAAAGAAAGATTGAGGGAACTTGGCGACTGAAGGAGGAGCAGAATCCTGAGAAGGCCCCAAACCTGAGAGGAGATGCTCCTGCCTAAGGTACATATCTGCCTTGGATGGAGCCTAAACCAGGACACCAGAGACTGCTCCTTGCCCATCAACAGTGGGGTAGCAAATTGGCCAGTTCAGCAGAAGGTCCAGTAAGGGGCACTGATGTTTAGTGGGTTTGCTGGTTTGAAGGACATTCCTTTGGGAAGGCAGTTTCAGTAGAGTGGTAGAGGGTGACAAAGAATATTCCAATGGATGATAGGAGTCAATGGAAGGTGGGACGTAAAATAATGAGCCCATGCTGTTTTTTGTGGAAGCTTAGTGTGAAGCTAGATAAGGCTAGAGAAAACAAGATGTGAAATAATATAAGAAAGTGGTTTACAGGCTTGTCCCAATTAGAAATGCTCTTTTGAATCCCATAGTTTTGTCCATGAAAAATTACAGTGCCATTTTTTGGGGGTATGCAAATGCTGTGTCCCTTCTCCCAGTGGAATCAGGACCTCTAAATTCATAGGTATGCATTTAAGTGATGCATTGTGATTTTAAAAGATGTAAACCTTTGATATGGTTTGGCTATGTGCCCCCACCCAAATCTCATCTTGAATTGTAATCCCCATGTGTCGAAAGAGGGACCTGGTAGGAGGTGATTGGATCATAGGACTGATTTCCCCCATGCTGTTCTCATGATAGTGAGGGAGTTCTCATGGGAGCTGATGGTTTTAAAAGTGTTTGGCAATTCCCCCTTTGCTCTCTCTCTCTCTCTCCTGCTGCCATGTAAGATGTGCCTTGCTTCCCGTTCTCCATCTACCACGATTGTAAGATTTCTAAGGCCTCCCCAGACATGCAGAACTGGGAGTCAATGAAATCTCTCTTTTCTATAAATTTCCCAGTCTCAGATATTCTTTATAGCAATGTAAAAATGAACTAATACAACCTTGCAATGCAAACTAAAAGTAAAGGCAAAAAAATAGTATGTCTACATATTTGGTGGCATTGCACATTTCTACCCTATTTCAAGAAAACTTCAATTCACATGTTAATCTTCAGGGTTAGTCTTATTAAAAAAAAAAAAAAAAAAAAACAACAAAAAACTGTGAGAGAAGCAAGATTTGCCACCAGTGCCCTCATTCTTTATAGTCCTCATTTCTCACCCACTGAGCTTCTCAGGGGCCACCACATAGCCTCTGTCTTTCCTGTAGCTCTGCATAAGTTTAACCCTTCTAGAAGAAACTCAGTCATGGTTCTATCTCTCCATTCTCCCTCCTATCAACACTTACTTCAATGGCTTGTTGGTCCTGAAAATGTTGTATTAATAACACAGATAGGAAAACGAATTAACTCTATTCATATAAACATGTTAATGACTAATACAAGTGAAGTGTTTTATCCATCCTCAGAGCACATGCAATTGATTAGAGGTTAATTGCTAACTGAATAAAATTAGTTTTTCATGGTAGAATGTCATACCTTGATGAAAACTCAAACTAGGAAGGTAAAAAATTAGAAAAATGAAAATTTTCTCTTTCTTAGGTTTTAAAGGATTTGGGGATTATAAAAGTCTCTCAATAAAGCAAAATTTTGGGTTAAGGAACGCAGAAGACAGAACAACTTCCCCAGGCAAAGCTAGATCTTTGATCTACTGCAACAGGAATTGATTTTGTTTTCTGATTTTGCGTATATGTGTATGTGCGTGTTTGCTTGTGGATTTTTTTTTTTCTGAGTAGGTCATTTCACAGAGATTCTAGGAAATAAAAAAGAATAAGTTTTTTTGTTTTGTTTTGTTTTTTACAAACCACCAAGAATGTGTTTCCATTGAATAAAAGCATATAGAATTTTCAACTGACATATTACCATAATGAGACAAGTAGGAAAAATTCCCCTTTTGGCTCAAAGCTAGAGGGCATACCAACAACGAATAAATGTTTAACACTTCGGGAATTTAAAAAATGCCTAATAGGTATCTAGTCTGCTAATTTTCAGAAGTAATACTTCACTTTGTTTACATGCAAAGTTTATAATGAACATTTAAAAGAGATTTGTTATACTTTACTCTTTAATTGCTCTCCAACTGGTGTACCCGAAAAAACTTTAAGAGGTCTTGGCATCGCTGACTCCTACCCTCAAGAATTACCATTCCAGGCAAAATAAAACCTGTCTAAATCTGATAGGAGAAAAATACAGAACAAAGGTTCAATCCTTTTTCTTCTAAGGAAGAACAGTGATAGAGACTAATACACTTTTTTCAGATATTTTTACTGGGTCACCACAAACACAACTAGAAAAACCATTTCATTGAGAAACAAAATAAATGTTCTCTCTGTCTGTTTCTTTCTTTCTCTCTCTGCCTCTCTCTCTCTCTCTCTCTCTCTCTCTCTCTCTGTATGTGTGTGTGTGTGTGTTTCTTGTTTTTATCTTTAAATATTTCTCATTATTTGCCAAAAAATTATGTTCATTATGTTCATTATGTTCTTCACAACATTCCGTTCATTATGTTCTTCACAGTGGGGAATCTGAAAAAAACAAAAATACATGGTCCTTGCGTTTAGAGCAACAACATAGGTTTCCAGGATCTCAAGTCTGCACTTGTTATTTAGATTGTGATGATCAACTCAATTAGCTTCTCTTATCCTCAATTTTCCTATTATTAGAAAAAAAGAAGTTGTATGAGATCATTTTACTGCTCCTTCCAGACTTAACATACTAAAATGTTTTGTACTATTCTACTCTATTCCCATACCTCTGGTTTGCAAATGCTACATGGAATATGGAAGTCCTCATGCATAAATTGGTATCAGATAGAATGGTAACTTCGCCATCATAAGTTGGTAAATTTGTTCTGCCCATGTCTTCACCTAATTATACATTGACCACTGTCTTCTATGTATACCATCTAGCTTAGTCACGTTCACGCTCAACAACGATTACCAGCTCTTTTATTTTGTTTTCAAATTTTATTTTAGATTCAGAAGGTACATGTGCAGGTTGCTTCATGGGTATATTGCCTGATGCTGAGGTTTGGAGTATGATTGACTTTGTTACTCAGGTAATAAGCAATAAAATTTCTCAATTGTTGGCTAAACTAATTTACGTTCTTACCAACAATGTATAAGTGTTGCCTTTTCTCCACAGCCTGGCCAGCACCAGTAGTTTTTTGGCTTTTTTTTTTTTTTAACAGAGTATCGCTTTTGTCGGCCTGGGCTAGAGTGCAATGGCATGATCTCAGCTCATTGCAACCTCAGCCTTCTAGGTTCCAGCAATTCTCTGCCTCAGCCTCCAGAGTAGCTGAGATTCCAGGCCACTACACCCAGCTAATTTTTGAATTTTTAGTAGAGATGGGGTTTCACTGTGTTGGTCAGGCCGGCCTCCAACTCGTGACCTCAGGTGATCCACCCGCCTCAGCCTCTGAAAGTGCTGAGATTACAGGCATGAGCTACCACATCTGGCCTTTTGGCTTTTTAATAATGGCCATACTGACTGGTATGAGATGGTATCTTATCGTGATTTTGATTTACATTTCTCTGATGATTAATGATGTTGAGCATTTTTTAAATGTTTGCTGGCCATTTGTATATCTTCTTTTAAGAAGTGTCTGATTTGCCTACTTGCTAGTATTTTTTTTGTTTTCTTATTCAATTGTTTAAGTTCCTTATGAATTCTGGATTTTAGAGTTTTGTTGAATGCATAGTTTACTAGTAATCCCCCATTT
Organism: Cebus imitator; assembly: GCF_001604975.1. Taxonomy (NCBI): domain Eukaryota; kingdom Metazoa; phylum Chordata; class Mammalia; order Primates; family Cebidae; genus Cebus; species Cebus imitator. Next base: position 708,393 of record NW_016107513.1, on the reverse strand, counting down.
GGTAGGTTGTCTGTTTGCTCTGTTGATAGTTTATTTTGCTGTGCAGAAGTTATTTAGTTTAATAGGTCCCACTTATTGATTTTTGTTTTTGTTTCCATTGCTTTTGAGGACCTCGTCATAAATTCTTTCCTAAGGCTGATGTCCAGAACGGTGTTTCCTAGGTTTTCTTCTAAGATTCTTATAGTTTGAGATCTTACATTTAAATCTTTAATTCATCCTGAGTTAAATTTTATACATGATGAAACATAGGGGTTCAGTTTCATTCTTTTGCATATGACCAGCCGTCTATCATTGTAGCACCATTTATTGAATAGGGAGTCCTTTTCCCATTGCTTTTTTTTTCTTTTTAACTTTGTCAAAAATCTGATGGCTATAGGTGTGTGGCTTTATTTCTGGTTTTTTGTTTTGTTTTGTTTTGGGTTTTGGGGGGAAAGGGTCTTACTCTGTCACCAAGATTGGAGTGCAGTGGCATGATCACAGCTCACTGCAGCCTCAATCTCCCAGGCTCCATCAATTTTCCCATCTCAACCTCCTGAGTAGCTAGAACTACAAGCACAAGCCACCATGCTCAGTTTGCTTTTTTTAATGATTATTTTTTGTAGAGACTGGGTCTCACTATGTTGCTCTGGTTGGTCTCAAACTCCTGAGTTCAAGTGATTCTCCACCTTGGCCTCCCAAAGTGCTGGGATTACTTCTTGGGTTTGTTGTTAAGAACAAAAATTCTTCTTCAAAGGGTTTTGGTTTCTGGTTCTTTGCTCTTTTTTAAAAAGTAATCTTACCCATTCATCTATCAGCCCTCCCTATCTCTGCTATGCCCATACATGCCCAAGCATTTCCTGTCACCTATGTAACCATCCTTCCCGTCAAAAGCCCACCCTTGCCCCCTTGATGATGTTAACAATAGCCAATTGGAAAAGCCTAGATTGTGCAGTCCGACCTCAGTTCACAGGGGGAAGACACAGGAACAGGGTCTGCATTAGGGGCTAAAACCTGCTGCTGTCTTTGTTCTGCACTCTCACTTGCCTCTGCCTTGCATGCAGGAGAGTCCCTTCTATAGAAGTCAGTTTGCCTTGCTGAGAAAACTTTTGCCTGAGTGTTGTTTCCACTTTGTGGCACCGAGGATATTTATCTCCAACAGGTTTCTATTCTGTTTCATTGCTCTTTGTGTCTGTTTCTCTACCAATACCAGGCTGTTTTGATTATTTATAATATAGTTTGAAGTTGGATAATGTAATGCCTTCAGCTTTGTTCTTTTTTAGGATGGTTTTGGTTATTCAGGCTCTTTTTGGTGCCATATAAATTTTAAAATATTTTTTCTCATTCTGTGAAAAATGATGTTGGTAGTTTGGTAGGAATAGTTTAGAATCTGTAGATTGCTTTGGGTAGTATGGCCATTTTAAAAATATTGATTGTTTTTCTACTTGTTTATGTTATCTATGATTTCTTTCAGCAGTGTTTTGCAGTTCTCCTTGTAGAAATCTTTCACTGCCTTGGTTAGCTGTATTCCTAGGTGGGTATTTTTTTTGCGTGTGTGGCTACTATAAACGATATTTCATTCTTGATTTAGCTCTCTGCTTGGATGTTGTATAGAAATGCTACAAATTTTTGTGCAGATATTTTGTATCCTGAAAGTTTACTAAGTTGCTTATCAGTTTTAGGAGCCTTTAGGCAGAGTCTGTAGGGTTCTCAACATAGCATCATATCATCAATGAAGAGAAATAATTAAACTTTTTCCATCTACATGCCTTTTCTTTCTTTCTTTCTCTTGTCTGATAGCTCTGTCCAGGACATCCAAGCTCCTTAAAATTATGTTAAAAAAATAAGAAATTACTATTTGGTGATTTAATTTAAGCTTTGGAATTTGAATATTTTGTTTACTATAAAATCTCTAATTGTTCATGTCTGACAGCTGTATCTTGTCATATTTTCTGCAAAAGACTTCTACTTACATGTTAGTGCTAAGTTGCTAAGTGACAGTTGACAAGAAGGTTCTCAAATTAATGATCTAAGCCTCCATTTTAAGAAACCAGGAAAAGAGCAAACAAAACCAAAAGCAATCAGAATAAAGATATATTAAAGATAAAATAAGAAATTAATGATACCAGTAATGAAATATAAGTAGGACAAAATTAAGGTAACCCAAAACAGATTCTTTGAAAAGATTGATAAAATTGATAAACATATAATCAAAACAGCCAAGAAAAAAGAGAAAACACAAATTACCAATTAGAAAAATGAAAGTGGAAACATCACTACAGACCTTACAGATATTATAAAAGCAATAAGAAAACATTAACAAAAAATTATGTCAAATTAGTTCAAAAACGTAGATGTAATGCAAACATTTCTTAAAAGATACAAACTACCAAAAATTGTTCAAGAAAATATAGATAATCTGAATTATTCCTTTATCTATTAAGGAATTGAATCCATAGTTTAAAATCCACTAGCAAAAAATATACTTACAATCAATATGCTTCACTGGTGAATTCTATGAAACATTCATAGAATAAATAATGCCAATATTATACAATATTTTGTATTCTGTTTTCCAGGAAACAGAAAAGGTGGAAATACTTCCCATATCATTATATATATTATTATATATATATATAACATATATTTGTAATTATATATATATATATATAATATATATATAATTGCACTTTATATATAATATATAATTATATATATAATTTTTCATATTTATATATAATTGCACTTTAGTTTCTGGGGTACATGAGCAAAACATGCAGGATTGCTGCATAGGTACATACATGGCAATGTGGTTTGCTGTCTCCATCCACCCGTCACCTATATCTGACATTTCTCCCCATGTTATGCCTCCCCAACCTCCCAACCTTCTGCTGTCCCTCCCCTATCTCCCACCAACAGACCCCAGTGTGTGACGCTCCCCTCCCTGTATCTATGTGTTCTCATTGTTCAACACCCATCTATGAGTGAGAACATGTGGTGTTTGTTTTTCTATTCTTGTGTCAGTTTGCTGAGAATAATGGTTTCCAGATTCATCCATGTCCCTACAAAAAACACAACTCATCATTTTTTATGGCTGCATAGTATTCCATAGTGTATATGTGCCACATTTTCCTTGTCCAGTCTACCATCAATGGGAATTTGGGTTAGTCCAGGTCTTTGCTATTGTAAACAGTGTCACAATGAACATACATGTGCATGTGTCTTTATAATAGAATGATTTATAATCTTTTGGCTATATACCCAGTAATGAGATTGCTGCATCAAATGGAATTTCTATTTCTAGATCCTTGAGAAATAGCCACACTGTCTTCCACAATGGTTGAATTAATTTACACTCCCACCAACAGTGTAAAAGTGTTCCTATTTCTCCACATCCTCTCCAGCATCTGTTGTCTCCAGATTTTTTAATGATCACCATTCTAACTGGTGTGAAATGGTATCTCAGTGTGGTTTTGATTTGCATTTCTCTAATGATCAGTGATAATGAGCATTTTCTTAATGTGTTTCTTGGCCTTATAAACACTTTCCATATCATTTTATGATGCCAACGTCACCCTGATAATAAAACCAAATAAAGATATTATGAGAATAACAACAGCAACAACAAAGTCTAGACCAACATCCCTTGTGAATAGTTATGAAAACATTTTCAATGTAATATTTTCAAATTGAATCTATATACAAAAGATAATACATTATTACCAACTGAAATTTATTTCAGAAATGCAAACTGGTTCACCATGTTCGGTCAACATAATTTACTGTATCAACAGTCTATTTGTCTCAACAGATGTATAGAAAGCATACTTTATACCATATAAAAATTATCTCAAAATAAATCATGGAGCTAACTGTGAAATTTAGGTCTTATCTAAACAATACATAAACTAAAGTAAATCTAAAACTATAAATATTTAAGAAAAAAATTATTTAGGCACATATTTCTTAGGTAGGTCAACAAAATCATAATCACCAAAAGAACAATTGATAAGTTTGAGTTTGTCAAAATTAACAACTTTAATTTATTGAAAGAATGAAAAAACAAGCCACAGAGTAGATGAATGTATTTACAAATCACATTACCTGATTAAGGACTTATGTCAAGAATGTATATAAATGCTCAAACACCAAAAAATAAAAAAACAAACCAGTTAAAAAGAAGAAAAGATTTGAACAGATTCATCATCAAAGAAGAGATACAAGTGGCAAAAATACACATGAAAAGATATCCAGTGTCAGCAGCCATTAGGAGAATGCATATTAAAATCACAAGAGATGCCACTAGGTGTCCATTAGAATGACTAAAATTTTGAAAAAGCAACAACAAACCAACAACACTCAGTGCTGCCAACAATATGGACCAACAGGAACTCTCAAACTTTGTTGATGGAGATGCAAAATGGTAGAGCCACTTTGGAAAACAATTTGCAGTTTCTCACAAAGTTAAAGATGTACTTATCATATGATCAGGCAATTTTATTCCTATGTATTTACCAAAGAGAAATAAACACTTCTGCTCATGTAAATTTTAGGCAAATAGAGGAGCCTCATTCATAAGCACTAAATCTGGGGACAATTCAAATGTCCTTCAGCTGGTGAATGGATAAACAAACTGTAGTACAATCATATAACTACATATTACTCGGCAATAAAAAGGAATGAATTATTGGTATGAGCAACAAGATGAATGAATTTCAAATGCATTATGCTGAATCCAAAGTTATAAACTGCTTGACTCCATTTATGTCATATTCTGGAAATGACAAAACTATAAAGACAGGTATCTGGGAGAAGGAAGCATGTTCACTACAAAGGGTCATGAGAGGAGTTTTGAAAACAATTCTATAACTTGATTCTGGTGGTGGCTGTGCAACTGAATGCATGCATCAAAGCTCATAGACCCACATACTTTCAAAGGTGAATCTGACTACATGTAAATTGAATCTTAGTAAATCTGACTCAGAAAACATAACTGAAGAAATCGTTATAAATAAATGTGTATCTGTAGGTCAACTTTTTCTGCAAGTTAGAAATTTTTAAAATTCATCTCACAAAAAATACATGCCCCTTGACTATCACTCCCACTTCTGAGACTCTCTTTTACTGATATACAAAGTTGTAATACATGGAGATATAAAAACATCCATTTTTATTACAATATTGTTTGGATTTGGAAAAGTCACTAAATTAATGTGTTAAAAATTTAAATGACAACCATTAGGAGAATGATTAAATAGACAAAAGATAATAGAAATATATAATATATAATAATCTAATTTATTATTTATTATAAGTAAAATATAATGTAATTATAAATAATATTAAAGAGAAAAACAAGAGGGCTTGTATATAAAATGGGGATAATAATAATAATAATAATAATAGTTTACAATTCATAGGATTTCTGTAATATTACATGCACCAAAGCATGAAAAGAGCTAAATACAGCACCTAATATATAGTAAACACTCAGTAAGTATTTGCTCTATTAAGGATCTGGTGAAGTCTGAGACTTCAACTCCTTCTAGACTAAAGTTTTACAAAGGTTAAATGATCATAATTGCTTCAGCTAGACTATCAGTATCTAAGCAAGTCTCTTTGTCTTTTCTATCATTCAAGGGAATAAATAATTTTTAAAAATCCACACAGAGTCTCCACAATGTCATTTTTAAAAATAAAATTCTAACAAATTCATAGTACTGAAATTGTCTTTTCCCAAATCATAGTACTAAAATTGTCTTTTTCCTTTTACTCATAATATGATCTTGTGTATTATCCTGACACTTTCTCCTTTACTTTATCTTCTTATCCAAAATTGTGCCCAGGTGCAGAAAAGGGTTTGAGTTAGTAGAAGGGAATTCACTGCCATCTAAACTCCATATGGTCACAAGAGATACCAGAAAATGAAAGAAGTTTCAGTCAAAAAGACACTCGCAATAAAACTGAATTTTTAAAGCTACATCTGTCATATTATTTGTGCCACATGAATCATTTGGTTGCAATGAGGACAAAAGGAGCTTGGTGCTAAGACAGCAGTGTGTGTATCCACGTGTGTGCCTGCCTGTGTGCCTCTCTCACAGAAAGTATATTATGTCACTCAGATTTTGCCAAAGGTGACGTTGGACCACATTATAAAATCTAGTGTTTCACAATCAAAACCTTGGGGTTTAGTCCCCATCCAAAGAAATCATTTGAACTTGGACTTGGCGCCTCTGTTGACATTTTTCTATGATGATAGTAAAAGATGTTTCTATATTTTCCAAATTCACTCCTCATTTTCTTTCCTCCTCCTCCTGTTTGTCACATTCAACAGGGAAACTTTGCTGACAATAAATGCAGCCGAACCATAAAAAAGAAAATAAAATGGAATCGCTCTGCGACTCGCATGATGTGGCTACAGCAAAGCAGATCCTAGAGAGTTGGAATCATATCATCCTGAGCATCTGCACCACTCCTCCTTGGAGAGTGCATACTAATCATCTCTCTTCATGGTCAGTAACCGCATAAGGACAACACCAGACGATGCCAGTGGTTTTGGTCCTGTAACATTTATATGCTTCCCCGAAAAGAGAGTCATGCCAGATATTATTCGTCAACCTTGTCCTTGGTCTTCTCTCTTGATTGAGGCAGATGTTTATTTTCCATCTGTACTATATGTCAGTGCAACTGCAGCCTTCATCTGGCAAAGAGTGCCTGTAATATTATGAGGCCATCACATAAGCTGCTGGAAAGATTATTCTGGTGAATAAAATCAGTTTATGGCTAAAAACATTTATTCTTCATTTTGATAAGCCCTTAACAAATGAAAATTTGCTTCCTTACACTTTTGCCAAGCATAGGACCATGTTTATTTCTCGCTATATGGGTCACGAAGGATTCCCAGCTGTTAGCTAGAGTCAGTTGTGCATTGCTGCACTCAACAACATCTGTTTCACAAAAACAGTATCCAGCTTTCAGCACTCAAATGGAGGTTAGACCATATGCCGGCAGACCACTTAGTTTTTACCTTGGGAACCAACTTTGCTCTAGTCAAGGTAACAGAGGAAAAACTGAATATTTAAATGTTACCAGGCTTCAGTCACATCTTCATATGTGCTTGTCATTTCCCACTATATATAGTAAAATTAGTTCCAAGTATATACTGCAAGCTGTTCCTCTGTTTAATTATTAATTGGAAGAAACATTGTTTGCAAAATAGTTGAAATGTATTTCGTGATAGATGCTGTTGTTGAAAGTGGCACCATAAGATGATTTTGCAAATAGAGCATTCAGTTAAAATGTGAATTAATATTAGCAACGGTCAAAAGCAAATCAAGCTTGTAGCCCCTATATAAAGTGTGACATAATGGAAAGTTGCAGAATATCAAATATCTTCTGACACCACAAAGTTGTCTTTATTGCTTGACTTTACTTTTGGTTCCCTTATGTTAGTCATTCCAATTTTTTACAAGAAAATAAAAAGTAAAATATGTGCCTTTGGTTTGTTTTATGAGAAAGTTAAGCTTGAAAAAAAGCACATATTCAAATGCGTACTGGTTTTCAAATTTATATCTCTGTTATCGCAGTCTTCAAATCCCTGCAAAAGATGCCTCACTTATGTCCTAGAAGCCTAGAAATAGTTTATCAACACTGGTAATCTCATGAATTATTTTAGATTTTTTTTCATGGGTAAAGAATATTTTTAAAAATAATACTAAGGAACATTGAAATTCTGTCTAGTTTTTTCAGATTCCTAGTTTCAAAAATGATTACGTGTAGTCCTGTTTGTAAGCCGCTTTCCAAGTGCTGTGATTTTAAGATCGTATATAACAAATATTCAGTCTATTTCTTTTTTAATTCCATAGGCAGAAGTATCAGTTTTTGAAAGCTGCTTTGACGCTGTGAGAAACGCTAAGAGATGAGACCTTTCTGAGTTGAAATTTTAATTGTGAGGCCAGAACACCAAGAGGCTCTTTTCTGAACCTGAATTAGGGAACATCTTAAATCTCCTGATCTCATTTACAAAGAAAGAAAGAAATATGTTCATCGAAGGTTGACTCTCCGTAGAGGCTTCAGAACAAACAAGCTGAAAATCATTCAGTATTGAGTATCTTTAATTATTAGGTTGTTCTGATCCTCCATCTATGAATTTACACATAAGATTATAAATCCATCCCTGGATTAATCAATCACGTGACTAAATAGCAGACATTAGATGAATTATTAGTATGTGCAGATCATCTCAATCCTTAGCTTTGGTTACCTTCTATTTTACAGAATTGTCTGTTTCAAAGCTAAGTCCATTCAGCCCTGGGAAGAAGTGTGAATTTATCCAAGTTCATATTTGGACCCTTCTGTAGCTGAGCCCCTCTCCCCTTTTCTTGAAAGCTTCTGAAATTATCTATTGCTTTTGTTACACCCAAAGGACTTCACTTTCAACTAGTTAACAACAAAAGCTCTGATACATTTGCTAAAAAAATTCAAGCCTCCCTCAGACCTTCCAGAGGTAAACTTGGGAAGCAGGAATGGTGACGATGACAGTGAGTCTGGTAATCAATAATAAATAACCTTGCCTATAAACTTGGCTCTGTCAGCAAGTACTAAGATAAACAAGTGTGAATGTTTGCTGCCCACATCTCAACAACTTTGGTTATACATAACAAACAGAAATCTTGACACAATAGTATTCAATGGAGCTAAGGTAGAAACGGTCAGTAGATCTGACAATAAATTAGAGAAATTAAAGTCATTCTCTCTCTCTTTCTGAGGCCAGGGAGTATTTGTTCTCTAAAGCAGTGCATTTGCCATGCCAAAAGCAGATAAACACACATGCCCCTGCATGGCAGAAAATGGCTGTACAAACTTTGACTCTATACAACTTCAGCCTTTAGTGCTGATAGTGTTTTGATTTCAGCTCCAATGAGAGAGTATCTAATTGGCCCAGATGGAGTTATGTGTCCAACATTGGCCTATTCAGCTGTGCTCAGTGGGGCCATGACCATATAAAAATAACATGGAGGCTAGGCTTGCTCCTTCATTAGGTGTCGTAAGGAGTAAATAGTTCTTATAAATGAGGCTATAGATGAGGAACGCATCAAAACAAGGGTCTCTTATACTACTCTTTCCTAGAGATAATAATGAGCACTAAAGTCACCTTTGGAAAGCAGGCAGGTGGTTGAGAATGTGGACTTCATAGCGGCCACTCTTCAGGCTTGGAGCCGGCTCCTGTGCTCTCCATATGACTTAACATCAGTGTGCCTCACTCTCCTGTCTTACAACATGAGATTGCATTTCTCATGGGTTTGCTGGGAGGATTAAGTCAGTTGCAAAGGTCTTACAGTACTTTGCATATGATTAAGAACTACATAAATGTGTGTAAATGTTGCTTAGAAAAATAATAAAAATAAAACCACTGTAGAAACACAGGAAAATGTTAGTTCTGGGCAATGTAAATCATACAAATGTTTCTTGAATATTTTGGGCATAAGAGGTGCACCTCTTCCTTAAGGAAGCTATAATACTGAGAGATCGAATCATGAATTTGCCAATCTTAATCATCCCCAAATCTTTTAGTAGTTGTCCAAATTGGAAGATTTCCTATGTTTTCTGATTAGCATTTCAATTCCTTGAATGGGATTTGAACCTGAACACGTTTCCTGGGGTGAGGCCGGAGAATCACCTGTACCTGGGAGTCAGAGCCTGACAAAAATCAGTCTATGAAATAAATTTGTAACAGAAGGAGGAAAGAGCTAAAATACTTCTTGTCTCCGTGTAAACATAACAGGAATGAACTCTGCCTTTGCATTGTTCCAAGGCATTCTTAGTGCCCTGTGGCATTTAATAAACATTAATAATATTGAATGTTACTTAATTTTCCTTGTTGATAAAAAGCCCAAAGTCTTATGCCACTTAACAGAATAGCCTTCACTAAACATCAATGTATTTGGTTATTTTCCACTGATTAGGTATTGCAAGATTTTATGGGGAAAAAAAAAAGAGGAAATTGTCTCTCTCAACTAGATTCTAATATTACCCAGGAATGATTGTGATAAAGATACAGAATCAAGGGTACAGTTTGCTGCCTGGTAAGGAAGTACATAGGGAATCTTTTTTTTTTTTTTTCTGAGATGGAGTCTTATTCTATTGTCTGGGCTGGAGTGCAGTGGCAAGATCTTGGCTCACCGCAACCTCTGACTCCCAGGTACAGGTGATTCTCCGGCCTCACCCCAGGAAACGTGTTCAGGTTCAAATCCCATTCAAGGAATTGAAATGCTAATCAGAAAACATAGGAAATCTTCCAATTTGGACAACTACTAAAAGATTTGGGGATGATTAAGATTGGCAAATTCATGAGTGATGGGATTCATCCCAGCTTGTCAGATACCAGGCTTGCAAGGGTACACCGGCCTGCTAATGCATTGTCAACTCAGATTCTGATCTGCTCAAGCATTAGGCGAGTCGGGCTCTACCTGCAGAACAAGAAGGGGGAAAAAAAAACAATGGCTAATGCTATGGGAATCACAGAGGAAAGTATGAAATGGATTTCAGAGAAGTTAATGCACAGAATCAGAGATGAAACTTATTGCTTAGCAAATGGGCAACAGGGAGAGGTAGAGTAGTGGAACACAAGCCAGGCTATCAAGGAGAGCACTCACTCAGTAGCTTGAGGATAACATTATTTGTACTGTGGCTCATCTATTGGTTAGGAAGGAGTAGAGAGAGGCCGAGAGAAAAATGGGAGAGGCATGCCATTCACCTTGGGTGGGGAGAGAAGATGACCTCATGGCCTCCTATCTTGGGATCTGGATGGCAATCTTATGACTAGAGTATATAACTCAAGCAAAATAAAACATAGCCTTTAATTCCTGTTTGGGTACTCATACTTAACTTGAGGCATTCTTTATATGATTAACTTCTGCTATGAAAAGAAGTCTCTAAATCATGGCATTTTAAAAAAAACCTTTAGCTTTTATGGGTACCATAGTAGGTGTTACATGAGATATTTTGATACACGCATACAATGCATAATAATCACATCAGGGTAAATGGAGTAACTTTTACTTCAAGCATTTATCATTTCTCTGTGTTACAAATATTCTAAATGTCCTCTTTTAGTTCTTTTAAAATGTATAATAAATTATTGTTGATGGTAGTCAGCTTGTTGTGCTATTAAATAGTACTTCTTATTCATTCTATCAAACTAAATTTTTTAGTCCATTAACTTTCCCAAATACCCCAAACCCCATTGCCCTTCCCAGCCTCTGATAACAATCCTTCTACTCTCTATCTCCATGAGTTCAATTGTTTTAATTCTTAGCTCCCACAAGTCAGTAAGAATATGCAAAGTTTGTCTTTCTGTGCCTGACTTATTTCACTTGACATAATGTCCTGAAGTTCCACCCATGTTTTGCAAATGACAGGATCTTGTTCTTGTTTATGAGTGAATAGTACTCCATTGTGTAATATATTACCTTGTTTTTTTTAAATCCATTTATCTGTTGATGGGTCCTCAGGTTGCTTCTAAATCTTGGCTATTGTGAATAGTACTAAAATAAACATGAAAGTGATGATATCTCTTCAATATACTGATTTCTTTTCTTTCGGTTATATACCAAGCCAATTCATGGTACTTTTTAGGCATGTTATAAAAACAGATGAGTTCGTCTATTGAAAACATTTCAATTAAAGATGTAAGCAATGAACACATTACAAAGGATTAACAGACTTTATAGAAATTAAGCCTTTCTGGATTCCAAAAAGTTAGTTGGTTCTTGATGTAAATGAGTCCTGCAGATCTGTTTACTGAACTCAGGCAGCTTGGAGGAGGAAGGTGGTATTCTTAAGACTGTTTTCACATAAATGCAGGACATTCCCAAAGAAATCACTTAGTTATCATAAATTCATTGTCATATCAATTCATTTTTTAAATTAACAATCAGCTATAATCAAAAGAAAGGATGAGAAACAAAAGGCAATCTGCAATAAAAATACTCACTATCCAGTCTTTTATAAGAAACTCTGAGAAATATTAGTCTTTAGAAGTTAATTGATAATAATCTTACTTCCCCAAATAAAGAGAATTTGCAGTGTTTATCTTTAGGTAATGGATAGAGACTGAGAGTCATTTCTTAAGAAGCTCTAGCAAAACCACTTCTTTCCCTTTTATCATTAATCATGATTATGCAAAGCTCTGAATGAATTTAAATTGTGTTGTTGAGAAATTTGAATTGGAATGTGTTATTGGCTATATTTTTTGGTTCTGCTTTCACTTCCAGAAAATCCTCCAAGTGTTCTTTGTATGTCTGTGATTCCTCTTCTCTCCATGATTCTCAACGTATTTAGAGAGGGAATGACCATTTAATGTGCTGTCCAAATCAGGAAACAGAATAAAATGGGATGGCCCTAAGAATCATTTCGGGACAATTAATATAACTGGGATATAGCATTACTGTATTTACAAAGCACATTGAACTCATCCCTCTCTTATTTAAAATGGCTTATATACTCCTTTCATATTATTTTAATCAAATTAAAAGATTTTCTCCTAAGCCCCATGTAAAAAAGTATATAGTAGCAGAACACTGTCTTTAGGAACTACATGAGCTCTGATCTACGAGCACAAAGACTGTTAAAGGCAATCATAGCAAACACATTCTTGAACCTTGGCCTGGCACAGTCACCTCTTTCTCCCCTCATCTCTTCGTTGGTGGGATAGCTACTGAGACCTTCCAAGACTTGGGATGTATTGAGTAGCAAGACCTGCACTTCTTTGTCATATCAGGCTATTGTCTGGTGAGTAGACAACTAGAATGCAGGGACATAGGGCTGCGCTGAGAGCAGTTTATGATACTCAAGAAGTACCTCGGAGAGGCACCAGACTCAGGCATGAGGGTGAGGGTATCTGAGGGACAGTTTCCTGGAGAAGCAAGAACTTAGTGATGAGTTCATAACCTGGTAAAGAGAGGTGTACAAGAATGAGAAGGGAAGGAGAGGGGAGATAATTTCAAGCAAGAACAGCATATATACAGGCCCTGAGGACAGATTGGTCAAGCAGAACTCGGGGTAGTTTGGTGTACCTGGGGCATTTGCCAGTGAGGTAGTGGACGAGAATGTGAAGAGACTGCAGATACACAGGACTGTGAAGAAAAACTAATTTGGTGCCAAGGCCTAAAACAGGCTAGAGATGGTAGGAGTCTGAATTAAGGAAGTAGCAATGAAAATGCCAGACCATCAGGACTCAAGGGAACTTCCAGATGCCAAACTGTCTTCTTTACATTAGGCAGAAACACAGAAAATATTTGTTCCCACCTATCTAGACCCTTTAAGCCACATAGTTCTGCCTGAGAACTCTCATGTGTGTTCAGCTTCCAAGGCAAGCGTCCTGAAGCCGGCGCACCAAGTGATGACGCCTGACACTCCTTTGCTGTGGGGAGAAGCTGGCTCCGCTCTTCCTTACTTGAGCAGGTACCACACACCTCACAGGGGCCTCCCATCATCACCGGTTCCCCTGCAAGTTGGTAAAAAGGTTTCATTTTTTTTCCTACCTCTGCCTTTGTGTACCATTTTAAAAGAAAAATAAATTTTGTTAAAACAAAACAAAAAGCGCTTTCCTGGGATACCAAAAAAAAAAAAAAAAAAAAAGGTTTCTAGAAAATGGGAGCAATAGGGCAGATGATGACTACCATGAAGTTAATCAGGACGTGTTCTACGGTCATGACTATGCTTCAGGAGCAGATGTGTAAGAGGGGAATTTTATCAGTTCCCTAAATAAATGCTTCACCAGAAGGCCTGTGTCATGCACAGACTGAAACCACACATGCCCTGTGAGTTGCAAACTTCTCAGTGACAGACAGCTGAGGAGCCTGACACAAGGTCTCAAGTGGCAGCTCTTTCCTCTCCCTTCCTTCCCTTCCCTCTGACTGCTCCTCTTTTTTCACACGGCCTTGAGGCTATTTTCCTTTAATATCCTGGCATAGTCTTCTGTCACTCTCATTGTATACAGTCAAGTGGCAACTGATAATTTTTTAAAACTTGATTAAAATCATTAGCTTTTAATGAGTTCTATTAAATTAAGTGGGGTTGGTTCCAGCAACACAGAAAGCAAAATGCTTCATACTTCTTCATAAGAAATGCACATCTGCAGGCCGGGCACGGTGGCTCACCCCTGTAATCCCAGCACTTTGGGAGGCAGAGGCGGGTGGATCACAACGTCAAGAGATCGAGACCATCCTGGTCAACATGGTGAAACCCCGTCTCTACTAAAAATACAAAAAATTAGCTGGGCATGGTGGTGCGTGCCTATAATCCCAGCTACTCAGGAGGTTGAGGCAGGAGAATTGCCTGAACCCAGGAGGTGGAGGTTGTGGTGAGCCAAGATCGCGCCATTGCACTCCAGCCTGGGTAACAAGAGCGAAACTCCATCTCAAAAAAAAAAAAAAAATGCACATTTGCGTCTGTATACTTTAGTACAGCTTAGTTAAAACACAGTTCAGAACAAAACGTTTAACTGACCATTTACTGTGTATGGGTCTCTGTGCTAGATTCTGGGTTTCAAGGCATGTTATTACTCCATTTCCACCCCTGGGGAACTCATAGCATAGTACAGTGATCACAAGAACATCATGTACAGGGTAGGGAAAGCGTTAAATGATGCTGTGTAGAAGATTGAGAAAAACCATTTCTTATGAAAGTGAAAATATTTCTGCCTTTTTTTTTTAGTATCAAATCCTCTTTTACTGACATAGACATGGGTGCGTGCGTGCGTGCACTTTGGTTAAAAATATGGGAATTTTCTGGAGAAAGTGAAAGTGTTTTGTGATTGATTTGCACTTTGGCTCTAAAAAGCCTTTAAGTTCCCCTGATGTTCTGAGGTGGATCAACTGTTTGCTCCATCTTGATCTGGGAGGACGCTTGAAGGAGACTTTGTAGTCTGTTGTGAACTCATCTTTGTAGACCAATGGTTCTTCATTTGTCTGGGGTCAATGGTCCCAAGATAATCTGATGAAGCTGGAAATCTTACCTTCGGGGGAAAAAAATTGTCATCCAAATTTTGCATAGAATTGGATGGAAAAAAATTGTCATCCAAATTTTGCATAGAATTGGAGGATACATTTCCTTTGAAATTCTCTGTAGAATTTGCAGATTCCCTGATGCTTATCCACAGAATCCTGTTTAAGAACCCCTAGTCCACACTAGACTTCTCTCCAAGAAGACAGAGAGCTGATAGAAGAAATCATCACATTCATGTTTTATTTCTACTTTCTAGCAGAGGGTCTGACAAAATTCTTTTAAAACAAATAACTAATAGTAGTAATGAGAATATGAGTACTTATAACATTTATTAAGTGCTTACTAAGTGCAAGATTCTTTTATAAGCAAGGTAGAGTTAATTTAATGCTCATAGCAACTTTTGTGGTCAATTTTATTATATTCCTTTTGCAGATGAGGAAACAGGTCAGAGAAGTTATATAATTTCTTCCTGGCATAAGCTGAGATGTAATAAAGCATGATTCACACCCAGCTGTTCTGATTCCAAAACCCATGCCCCTAATAACTACATTAGGGAAAAGATGAATTAATTAATTAAAATCCTGTCCAAGTGTCTTAAACCTCAAAGTTCCAACTTCATGATGTATTTTCTTTAAGTTCTTTTTTTGAATACTTATCTAAACTTAGCTAAGAGATAGTAACTCAGAATTTCTATGGTTCAAATTTACAAGTAAGAATTTATGCCATTCTACAGATATGAAAAAAAAATGCCACCAAATCTTAGCTTTTATGGTTTCATGGATTATAAATACCAGTAACTTCCCTATGGGTTTTCTGAAAAATTCATTCCTTGTTAAGAACAAAGCAGAATATGTCCTGTGTTTACCAAGCAAAAGTTCCAAACGCCCAGGATAAATTAGTCTTACCATGAAGTTATTTGTAAAAGTGAATCACAGGTTCTTTCAAATGAACTATTTCCAACAGAGAAATGATCATTATTATGAGATCCTTGATTCCACTTTTCTTCTCAACCAGTATTTTTATTATGATTTGTTGCTGCCCTACTTTCCTCACTTTTAGTTCTTTATTTCATTTAAGTTCTCTCTAACCTATAAACTTGGTGAGCTTCCTATAAACAAAGCAGGAAAGATATTAAAATATAAGATTTTCCAGGTGGGTTCTCCCAAACTCTCAGCTCTCTCATTAGAATAAAAGTTTTACTGTTACATCTGCATGGTTCTTTTTAAAAAGAAAAAAAAGTATATAAAAAGGAAAGATAGAAAATAGTCCTTAATATGTCATCACTCTCCACCCACCATCATCCAGATGTGCAATGGCATTAGAGAATGGTACAAAGAGTCATGGTGAGAGCAAGTATGTGTATACTAAAATGAAATGCTCTAAGTCCCTTTATAAAAGCATCAGAAGGCCTTTTCATTCAAAAACTGAAGATGTCCTTATCTATAAATGTGTCATGCCAAAAGCTTTCATTCCATATTTATATATGGCATTATATTTTGTTTGATAATTAGTTTACAAGAATTAAAGAAAGCAAACACCTAAAGAATGATGTGATTCAACATGTTTCTAGTTGAAATAGTGCAAAGATAAAAGTCCATTTCATTTTCTTTGTCTGGTCTATCACTGATTGCCATGTGGGTTGGTTCCAGGTCTTTGCTATTGTAAACAGCACTGTAATGAGCATACATGTGCATGTGTCTCAGAGCTTAAAGTACAATAAAAAAAAAAAGTCAATTTCATCTCATGTTGCTGAAAAATTGCTTTGAGAGTTGTATTTTTATAAGTATCCTCCTCCCAACTATTATATTTACTAACTAGACAAATGCTGTACAATACTTATTTATCTATAGGTATGAATGTCTAAAAGGAGTAGTTAAGTAAATGGGCAAGTAACTAAAACGATGTCATGGACTCTAAGTGGCTTCTACTTTCAGAATAGTCTTTCACATTATTTGTGGACTAAGGAAAACTAACCGTGTATGATCAGCCCACGGTTTTTACAAAGATTTTATTTTACTTTCTGGGGTACATGTGCAAGACATGCAGGTTTGTTATTTAGGTAAACATCTGCCATGGTGACTTGCTGCATCTATCAACCCATCCCCTAGGTATTAAGCCCAGTATGCATTAGCTATTTTTCCTGATGTTCTTCTTTCCCCCACCACACACCCCTAAACAGGCCACAGGGTGTATGTTGTGCCCCTTACTGTGTCCATGTGTTCTCACTGTTCAGCTCTCACTTATAAGTGAGAAGATGCAGTGTTTGGTTTTCTGTTCCTCCATTAGCTTGCTGAGGATAATGGCTTCTAGCTCCATACATGTCCCTGCAAAGGACATTACCTCGTTCCTTTTTATGGCTGCATAGTATTCCATGGTGTATATGTACCACATTTTCTTTATCCAGTCTATCATTGATGGGCATTTGGGTTGATTTCTTGTCTTTGCTACTGTGAATAGTGCTGCAATGAACATATGTATGCATGTATCTTTACAACAGAATGATTTATATTCTTTTAGGTATATACCCAGTAATAGGATTTGCTGGGTCAAATGGTATTTGAAGTTCTAGGTCTTTGAGGAATCACCACATTCTTTTCCACAATGGTTGAAGTAATTTACATTCCTCCCAACAATGCAAAAGCATTTCTATTTCTCCACAGCCTTGCCAGTATCTGTTGTTTCTGGATATTTTTTCTGATTGGTGTGATTTGGTATCTCATTTGTATTTCTCTAATGATCAGTGATATCGAGCTTTTGTTCATATGTTCATTGGCTATAGAAATGTCTTCTTTTGAGAAGTGTCTGTTCATGTCCTTTGTTCACTTTTTAACTGTTTGTTTTTTCTTGTAAATTTGTTTAAGTTCTTTGTAGATTTAAGTTCTTTATAGATTCTGGATATTAGACTTTTGTCAGATGGATCGATTGCAAAAATTTTCTCCCATTTTGCAGGTTGTCTTTTCACTCTGATGATAGCTTCTTTTGCTGTGCAGAATCTCTTCAGTTTAATTATATCCCATTTGTCAATTTTTGCTGTTGCATTTGCTTTTGACACTTTCATCATGAAATTTTTGCCCATTTCTATTTCCTGAATAGTATTGCCTACATTTTCTTCCAGGGTTTTTGTACCTTTGGGTTTTACATTTAAGTCTTTAATCCATCTTGAGTTAATTTTTATATAAGGTGTAAGGAAGGGGTCCAATTTCAATTTTCTGCATGTGGCTAGGCAGCTCTCCCAGCACGATTTATTGAATAGGGAATCCTTTCCCCATTGCCTATTTTTGTCAGGTTTGCCAAAGATCAGATCGTTGAAGATGTGCAGTCTTATTTCTGCGTTCTCTATTCTGCTCCATTGGTCTACGTGTCTGTTTTTGTACCAGTATTATGCTTGTTTTTGGTTACTGTAGCCTTGTAGCATAGTTTGAAGTCAGGTAGTATGATGCCTCCAGCTTTATTCTTTTTGCTTAGGATTGATTGTCTTTGCTATCCACAGCCCAGGATGTTTTTATTTTATTTATTTTTTTATTGCATTTTAGGTTTTGGGGTACATGTGAAGAACATGCAAGATTGTTGCATAGGTACACACATGGCAGTGTGATTTGCTGCCTTCCTCCCCTTCACCTATATCTGGCATTTCTCCCNTATCTGGCATTTCTTCCCATGCTATCTCTCCCCAACTCCCGACCTCCCACTGTCCCTCCCCTATTTCCCCCCAACAGACCCCAGTGTGTAGTGCTCCCCTCCCTGTGTCCACGTGTTCTCATTGTTCAACACCCACCTATGAGTGAGAACATGCGGTGTTTGATTTTCTGCTCTTGTGTCAGTTTGCTGAGAATGATGGTTTCCAGGTTCATCCATGTCCCTACAAAGGACACGAACTCATCATTTTTGATGGCTGCATAATATTCCATGGTATATATGTACCACATTTTCCCTGTCCAGTCTATCATCAATGGGCATTTGGGTTGGTTCCAGGTCTTTGCTATTGTAAACAGTGCTGCAATGAACATTCGTGTGCATGTGTCCTTATAGTAGAATGATTTATAGTCCTTTGGATATATGCCCAGTAATGGGATTGCTGGGTCAAAGATGTTTTAAAGTCATCTTTCTTTTGGCCTCTTGGCTGATTCACTTGCTATGGAATAGGAAGGAAAGGAAAAATACAGATATCAAAAAACTATCCAAATCGAATGTTTCCTTATAAGTTTGAAAGTTGACCTTTGAAATTGTATTCATATTGGATGAACCTTCTGTGCAGTTCCAAGGCAAATAATGTAAGAAATCATGCTGGCTCCTGAAATAGTGTCATTATTTTATGTATGAAAACATAATAAATCAATATCCTAAAAAAGGAGGACAATTTTCTATTTATTAGCGCTCCCATGAGAATAAACTGACCATTCAAAAGGCATTTCATATAATGCTTACATTATACAAGGTCATGCTTACAGAATTAAAGGAATCCTCCCCTAGAAGACCCACATATTGCTAAAAGTAGAAACAAAATAACTTGCTTCCAGAGCAGGGAGCTCAGCAGCAAACCCACCATGTATTCATCCATCCAGAGATGGTTACTGACCACTATACAGGGCCAGGCACCCTTCTGTGTATGAGAGAGCAGAAGGAGCAAGGCAGGCAAGCTCTGGTGGAGTTTAGATGCTTAGCAAACAGGTTACCAGATAAGCAAGGTATTAACAATTTTAGCAGGTGATAAGCTCTACTTGGAAAATAATGCAGGGAAATTGTATAGAGTGCCCCGGGAGGTTAATCTGAATTGGAACATCAGAAAAGTCCTCTTTAATAAATGCAATTTGAGCTGGACCTATAGGTTTAGAAGGAGCCAGCTATGCAAAGCTCTGAAGGAAGATCACTGCAGACAAAAGGCACAGCAAGTGCTCAGCCTGTGAGGCAGGAGGGAGTGGCAGATCAGAGGAAAGTCAGACTGGAAGGATGAAAGAGCAAAAAGCAAAAATTGATGCAATGGGGTTAGAAAAGGAAGCAAGAAATGCAAGCAAATCTGGCCACGCTGCTGAATCAGTCTAACAAACATTTTCTTTGTAGGCAACTAATGGAAGAGGAGATAGTGGGATGTGTAGATCTGGCATCGGGTCTCTCTGTCTCTACAGGGTTCCTGAAGTTGAATTTAGTCCACCCTATACACAAACCATCCAAAAATAAGCCCTGAACTAGTGTCTCTCATCCATCACTCATCTTTTTCTGTGTGCTTCTCCTCTAACTTGTTCAGTGGACTCCCTCCCCCGCAACAAGCCCTTGGTTCTGCCACTCTGCAATTCACCCTTGGGCTCCTTGGAACCTCTAGCTGTAACCAACGGTGTCTTCTCTAGCACTGTTTTGTCCTGTGTCTTTGTTCCCAAACACTATCTGTTGAAAGAAATGCTTCTGCCCTCAGCCCAGGTCGAAAGGGACCTGGGTGGCTAAGCCTGTCCACTCAGCTCTCTACGAAAGTAGGGCAACTAGACAAAAGGAAGACACTACCCTCTCCATTTTAGCTTGGTAATTGCTGGATGGATGGAAGCGCTATGGGCAGGAAGAGTGATCCCATGGAACAGTCCAGAGCACCCAGAGAGGACAACATATTCTAAAAGCAAAGACGTGACTGTGGCCTGATGTCAATGACCCTCTTTGTCCCTGCTACCTCCCAGGGGTTGGAAGTTTTGTTTGGTATATGAAGCCTCGTATTCTTGCTGTTGAGGCTCCTTTTGGAAGTCTCCACCAGTAGACTATAACCTGTAAGAACAACATTATACTCATTTTTTAAATCTTTGACAGGTAATACATAATGGTTATTCAAATTATACTCACTAAATAATTAGAGATATGCCCAGTGATTTATGTTCAAGAACATCCATCACAGGATTATGAGAAAATCAGAAAATATCTAAACATCCAAAGATGAGGGAATGTGTGAGTCAATTACGTCATGACCATAATACAGGGTCATTTTATATAATTAAAAATTATGTTTTAGGAAAACATGTATTATATAGAAAAATATTCATGACAGATCCCTATATTTGAAAAAGGATATAAAATTTGTGTACTAGGAAAAAATTATAGGGGTGTGTGGGGGGGAGACAGAGAGAGAGGCAGAGGGAGAGAGAGAGACAGACAGAGAGAGAGAGATAGCACCATATCTTCTATTTTCCCTCCATATTTGCTCTTGACTTTATTCCATGGGTTGATGACAGCCTGGTTTGTGTGGGACACTCCCGGTTTATGCTCATTGTTCTGGAATTATTGGCATTATTAGTAATTAACTCCTACTCACTCTCAAAAGTGTCCTTATTCTCTTAACAGATTTATAGATTTTAAAGTCACCCTCCAGATCTGCAGCTGGGGTGGCTTAGCTGTGTGGACTGCAGTAAGTAGTCTCTTGCCCTTTGGCTTCTGGCTAGGTTACTCCAGGAGAAGCAGGTGATTGACCGTAAGAGGAGGAGAGACAGGCTCCTTGAGAGTTCATTCCCGTAGCCTCCTCCTGGCAAAGCCATTCTGAACCTGCCATATAACTCCATGAAATCAGGCAATTGTCTTCACATAGCTCCTCCATCTCCCATCCTGGGAACTTCTCCCTCCCTTCACACTCTCACTTTTCCAGGTACCAACAGGTTCCCTACTGTTTACACTGTCCCTTCTTGTTTATCTACAACCAGCTCATACCTTTACAAATAGTGTCTTTTAAAAAAGTCTCCTTAAATTGTCCCAGTGTGAGTGTACAGTCTGTTTTCTTCTGGGAACCTGGTTGATTAACAGACAGCAATAGAGAGAATCACAAAGACAGAGAGAAAAAGAAAAGGGATTGTCAAAATATTCTCAGAGGTTATGTCTATGGGGGCAAAAATGTAAGTGATATTGGTAGGGGGGACTTTGTGTTTTTGTTTTGAATATTTTCTAATTTTTCCACATTTAGCATGAAGTATTTAGTGAAATGTTGCAAAGTAAGGTGCACATTTGTTGAATAAACTAATGAATGATTGAAGTACCCTTTTCCTACCTCTAGAATCAGAGTTCATATTCACACTTGATTCATGTTCAAGCTAAAATTGCCATTTATTATCATATGTTCAGTTTAAAGAATATTATTATTATACTTGCCATTTATCAAACCATCATCATAACAGTCTTTCTATGTGCATTTTTTTATTTAATTCTTGTAACAACCGAGAGGTAGATGTTATTAATTTTATTTTATAGAAAAGAAAATGAAAACTCAGAGAATGATGTAACCTGCCCAAGGCCACTTAGGTAATAAGGGGCAAAGCCAAGATTTTAACCCACTGCATTACACTTCCTCCCATAAATAATAAAGACATGAATATAAACACATTAACTAAAGTATGCCATAAAATGCCTTTGAGAACAGACTGTTCTTTTGTTCTCAGAAAAAAAGTAACTGGCCTTTTGATCATGCAAATATAAAATAGTAAAAGATTCTATTCTCTCTGTCTTTCATGAATGCACTTTAGGTAGGAGATTTTTGATCAAGGATTTCCGTGTTAGTGGTGACCACAGAGCATGGAGGCTTGGCAACACTTAAGGTGAAGGAGAAAAGCTGCCAGTTCTGGATTCTTAGAGTCCTATCTACCAGGTAATGTGGCGTTGTTTTTGTGCTGTAATTTTCATTTGTTTCTTTTTAATTTGAACATTTATTAGACATTTAGTGATATTACACAAACGTTGATCTTTTTGCTTTAGGTGTGAGAAGTTTGTGATTATGTTTTAAAAATCCCTATGTTGGAGAGATACATTCTGAAATCTTTACAGAAGAAATAACTCAATGCCTGAGATTTGTTTCAAAATAACACAGGAAGGAGCAGGGCTGGTTGTAGGTTGTATGACAGGTTCTAGGGCAGGTAAGACCTGCTTATGCTTGGCCACAAGGTTCATTGTACTGTTCCACGGACCACTGCATACGTCTGACATTCTTGTTAATTCAAAAGAGCAAAAAGGGACTCGGCCAGGTCTGAGATCCCACTCTCCTTTCAGTCCCGCTCCCCCTCCCCCTCCCTCTGTCAGGTTAACCCTATAGTCTGAGGAGTGTTAGGTACATGGTCTTCAGTGTATCTAGTTAAGGGGCATAGTTTGTTCTCACCCTGGCCCAGGAGAACAATCTGTGTCTGTTGTCTCACTTAGGTTAAAGTGAGTAAAGAGAAGGCCAGCAGAGGGTGTGGAATAGTGGTCCAGAGTGAGACCACCGGCCAGGGCAGGTGACCACCAGAATCAACCTTAGAGCACGTAAGCATCCCCGGGAATCCAGGGATATGTGGCAGCAGGGACAGCACCAGTGTAAGACTGGGGTGGGGCTCTTGTCATATTAATTTAAATATAAAAAGGAAATATAAACCCCGTGATCAGTTTTTATGAGTATATGACTATAGGATACATATTTGTAATCTTGGCCAATCTCTTAATTCAAAGTTATGTGCCATTAAGTTTATTTTGATCATTGGGGATGATAATGAGACTAAAGCCAACCTAGTCTGTTCTGTTGATATGTCTGGCTATTCCAACACCAGTAAGAAAAATATACGTGAAATTATTATTGCTTTATAGTAGATGTGACTATTTTTAGGGCAAATACCCATATTGCTTGCTTCTTATTCTCAAAATTGCCTTGGTAATTGGAGATGATTTTGCTTACCAAAAATTTAAAAATAATTATGTTATGTTCTGAAATTTTCTTTATTAGTATTTTCATTAGGATCATAATGACTTTCTAATTAATTTGGGGGTAGAATTCATATATTAGAAATGGTAAATCCTTAAAATTCACAAACTTTGTATTGCACTTAATTTATTCTTTTTCAACATTGCTTAGTAAAACATTTCAGTTTTCCTCAAATAATTTCTACATAACTTCGTTAACTTAATCCTAAATATTTTAAATTTTGTCATTAGGAAAGAATTATTTCTCATTGGTGGTAGGTAGCAATTGCTAGTATACAGTAAATTTAGTATTTTTGTAATGTTTTCATGGCCATTATTGAAAATTCATTTTAGTTTTATTAGTTTTTGCAGTTGAATCTCTTATGTTTTGCAGAAAGAGAAATAATACAGCTATGTATTAGCTCATTTCAAGTATCTATTTTCATTGCATATTTTTCTTGTCTTATTATATTAACAGAATTTTCCGAACAAAATTTATTAATTGTGTTCATGGTCAATATATTTGCTTTGTTCTTAATTCACAGCAAATGATTCTAGTGATTACCCATGAGTAGAGAGCAACAGTCTAAGATGATGCTGCCGGGCTAATCTACCAGGGGGTACTGTTCTTTTTCTCAGACTGTATCCTATTTGAATTTGTTTTGAAAAACAACAGCATTTTACCTTTGATGACAAAAAGAGATCTCAATGTGAGATGACTGAGAAGGGCCTGAAGAAATAAAGTGTTCTGATTCCTTCAGCTACTCCCATATCCCCGCTGACATTACCAAAATCTTACATATTTATATCTATGCATAAACTCAAACAAAAATACTGTGGCTGTTTCTAGCCTTCCAAACAGTGTTGGAATACCTAAAAGTAAATGTTTGTCTTTTCATGTGTGTATGTGAGTATACTGATAGGCTACGAATTTACCATTGTCTTAATTCAGGTCTTCATTTTTCCTCACCTAAAGTCAATACATGATATTCCTCCCACCATCTTATCCTCAACATCCTTGTCCAATCAGCCTCAGTACCCATGCCACTGTTTCATCTTAAATGCAGATTTGACTGATTTGCTACTGTGATGAAAACCTTTAAGCCCTCATCCATGCCCAGGGTTAATGTTAAGCTCCTAGATGCAGCATACCGAGCTCTAGGTGATCTGCTCCAGCATCGTGCCCTGCTTCGTCCCTACCTCCGACCTGCCCTGGTGCTTCCCAGCAATCACTCCACTGTCTCTCAGGCTGTGTCTCTGCCCACACTCTGCTCTGCCTGGAATACCTTCACTTACTTCCGTTAGACTCAGTCAACAAGGTACCTCCTTCAGGAAGCTTCTCCTGACTCCCTCCTTCTCTTCTACACTGGTCCTCTCAGGCTCACTTTACCTGTGGTCCTAAAGTATATGCCTATTTCTATCACTGAATTTAGATTGTTTTATAAAGAAGTGCTATTATGTCTGTCAAATTCTTGAGGTAGCGGCTATATCGTATTTTGTATTATATTCTTTGTCCCTGGCACAGTGGTTGGCACGTGGGAAGTTCCTTTAAACTAAAAAATAAACAGAAACAAAGATTTTTTAAAAAATAAGTTGTCTAGATTTATTTTCTTTTTTTAGGAGTTCTGTTGCCATTTATGTACCAAGTACCACATCTGAAGTTTTAAGATTTTATTTTACAACATGTATTCCTGAATTTTTTTCTCTAAATTAAAATGTTTCCCTTTTGACTAAGTTCCTTGGGGAAATATTAAGTTTGTTAAGTTTATAATCAAATTGTGTAAAGGAAAATGAGTCTTTTGAACTCAGTGTTCATAATATTTAATATTAGATAATGATATTTAACCATCTAATTTAGTCACAGCATGTAACTATAAAAAGGGTCAAATCCAATTTGGGCATTGTTTAATGAGTTATAGGAAAACACAAGTCTGTGAATTCATTTATAAAGCATTTATTATGTATCATGCTCAATGCCTTATATGCCTCACTTAATCCCCAGAAAACCTCTGTTAGTTGAGTGCCATTATTCTCATTTTTTTAAATGAGGAAACTGAGTCTCAGAGAGGTTAAATGATTCTCTTAATGAAATACTATTTCACTTGTTTTCACGAGCTAGATTTTCTAAATGAATTAGCTTGTCATATTTTCTATTTCCTCATTCTTACCTCTGAAAACATATCTCCTTCACTTTAAGAACTTCCTCTTTTTGTTTCACTAGGGACACTATTATAGAGAAGAAAAAGCTAGCTTTTGCAACCTTCTATCAGACAGCAAGTAGCATATGTTCTAAAAGATCCCTCTAAGTGTGCCTTCCCAAATGACGGGCAGAACCACTCTGATTCTAGAACTTTTTTAGTGTCAGTCACTAAAACAATCACATTCAGGAATGCATTCGCTAGGTCCTTCCTTTAACATATAAAAGATATTTTTTTACTAGATAGCTCCCTTATCCAGAGATCAAATATTAGCAAACTTTATCCATCTGAAACATAGTCGAGCAGAGAGCAGCCAAGAGTGCTTTGAACAGTTCAGGCACAAGGAAGGAGCACTGATACTCATGCACTTGGCTACTCCATAAACTCCATTCCTCACTCAGAGCGCATTTACTCCTATTTAGCACTTGTTTTTAACAAATGTGTTTCTATTGTTTCAAAGCCCATTTCATATAGATAGTAGAAAATCACCATAGAGAATAGCAGTCACTTCCCTCAGATATACTGGCATGCACAGGAAATGGCAATTGAGAGCAAGGGAAGAAAACAGGAAACTTCAAAGGCATAGAAACTGTTAATATCAATTAGTGAAATGTTTAAAGAGACATTTGTCTAGAATAAACACAGTAGATGGTCTTTCAACTTGATTTTTTCAAATAAGGATATTATGAGAACAAGAGCTTCTGATCAGTTCTTACTGCTTTAGCCCAGGATCCTCCAACCCTTGCTGGTAATGATGTGTTGTCTAAATTGCAATTAAGCTGTTTAAGACCAAGTATAAAGTGGATTTGAACAGTCCTGCAGTAGTACAGGTAGAGTCATAGCAGATGACAAAAGCATTTTAATTAAAAAGGGAAGCAAATGGTCTCAAACCAAAGCTTGCTGTAAGCCAAGCTCTAGATGTTAACTTCACAGGTAAAGTTTTGAACGTGGTTTACTTTCCTCCTTTCTCAAGTTTGCCTAAGGCAAAACAGCTTTACTCCTTCGTTACTGTCTGCAATAAGTGTGTTATGTTGTTTTAAAATAGCTGTTTGGCAAGGTGTATACATGTGTTTGAGTGTGTGTGTGTGTGTGAAGTAATTTTTTGTGTGTGTGACAAGAAGCTACTATTAGTGATAGACTGATTTCATTTAGCCAAATTAACTCTGTTAGTTACAAGAAAGATTAGGCACTATTACCTTATACTGGTATGCAGAGAGCTACACAGAAGTACAGAAATGCACATCAAGGGCCAATTACACATGAAGAACCTCTGATAATTATGAGAGCTGGTTAATATTCCTGAATTATTAAGTCTGACAGCGTAATCCTGCTTTCTGTGTTGTTTAGTCTATTGTACCAGATGCTTAATGCATAGTAAAATGTGGCAGTGAAGTAGAAGCTCATGCTATTCTGCAAAATAAAGAAAGTTACTGTGTGGAACATGAAATGCAGCATGCAGAAGCCAAAAGTTAGAACTGATTTTAAACAAAAGGGTGGCTATAAATCTGAAAACTTACTAAACTTCAAGCATTTGTCTTATTTCCACATGCAGCAGTGGATACAGGGCTGCAGTCACCTTCCACCACAACAGCTGGTTAGAGATTACCCCCCTCCTATCCCTGCTACTGTTTGGCAAAGGCCATTTATACAGTGATATAGTAATATGTCTTCCCTCAAATGCTGAAGCTGTTACATGTATCCCTTTTGACAGTTCATGTCCAAATATTCACTAGAATGCTCCCACCTGCAAATGTATTACTTTGGGACCATGGGTCATTTACCATCAAGCTGACATTCAACCCTGGCTCAGTCAGGATGATGATGAGCTTTGTCTTTTAAGTATTCAAAAACAATTTCCACAACGCAGCATCAGAGATAAGTGAGAACCATGCACTTGACTGAATGTTTGGTTTGGTTTTTTAAAAACGCTAGTTATTAAATTCATTGACACGAGGGAGAAAAATTCACAGGGGCCATTTATGTATGGTATCCTATAGATGATTATAAAAGCTGATTGATATTTTTGAATTTCTAACTCTAACAGTACAATCATTTTTTTTTTCATTTCTTCTGCTGACTTCAGATGCTTCATGCAGAGTATAATGTGCCTCTAACATTTTCTGCTATTTTCATGGCTACAACACATAGAAAGTACATGCTATCTGTGTGTGAATATGAAGACATATATAACATATAAGACAAAAAAGATGTCTTCTTTTTATTTATTTATTTATTTTATTGTGCTTTAGGTTCTGGGGTACATGTGCAGATCATGCAGGATTGTTGCATGGGTACACACATGGCAATATGGTTTGCTGCCTCATTCTCCCGTCATCTACATCTGGCATTTCTCCCCATGTCATCCCTCCCCGACCACCTCACCCCCCGGATGTCCCTCCCTTGGCTCCCCCCAACAGACCCCAGTGTGTGATGCTTCTTAAGAATTTTCACTCTTATTTAAAATGGGTGGAATCCCTCATAGAGAGAATGAGTAAGAGGAAATTTTCTATGACAGGGAATGGCATTTCATCTCCTAGATGATCAAATGTGTCACTTCTGTTAGTTGGTATAATTAGTTGTAGAGGTGATGAGACACTGTACCAGATTTTGCTCATACCAATTGAAATTTCAGTTGATATCAAGTCTAGTCAGTGAAGTTTCTTAATACTAATAGCTAGCATTTATTTAACTCTTACAGTATGTTAAGGGCACTCCATGAACCTTAATCTCCATGATACCCCTGTGAGGTGGTAATGTCTTTATTATAATAAATCATTATTCTTATTTTACAAATCTTTATTCCAATTGAGGCACAGGCAAGTTAAACAACTTGCATAATAACACACAGATAGTAAGTGGCAGATTTTATATTTGAACTTTGGGTATCTGGTTTCTGAGGCCACACTCTTAAAACACATAGAAACACCATCACCATGGCTAGCCTGCTCCCAACACCCTAATTCTTCCCTTCCCCTTACCTCCAGCCCATTATTTAGTGTACAAAAGTCATGACTTTAATCAATGGGGAGAGGTAGAAAGCCTGTATTTTCTTGCTGATAGAAGATGGAGATAAAAATTTGTAACCATAATAACAGGCAGACATTTTTGTATGCTCTTTAACAATGGTTTATACTTCATGGCATAAATGAAATCTTTCAAGTAAATATAATCTCTTATTTACCAGACCACTCAATTCTACCATCATTTAATAGCTAGCTTAGTCAGTCATAGAATTTAAGTTTAAAGAACCTGAGCAATCAAGAAAGCAGAAAATGCTGAGACTAGAAATATCTGTATTTGATGCCAGGTTATGGAGGTTATAATGTTTAGCAGCAATGGCACCACTGGCTATATCAGCATTCATTTATTTTGAGATAAATGAAAATAAAACTACTAAGTTGGCCAGGTAAGGTGGCTGACACCAATAATCCCAACACTTTGGGAAGCTAAGGCAGGAAGATCACTCGAGGTCATCAGTTTAAGACCACCTGCCTGGGCAACACAGCAAGATCTCATTTTTACAAAAAATTTAGAAAATTATCTGGAAATGGTGGCATGTGCCTGTAGTACTAGCTACTCAGGAGCCTGAGGCAGGAGGATCACTTGAGCTCGAAAGGTTGAGGCTATGGTTAGCTATGATCATGCCACTGCACTCCAGTCTGGCTGATAAAACAAAACCCTGTCTCAGAAAAAATTTTAAAAGCCTATCAAATTTCATGGTTTTAGACTACTTAATGTTTTATTTCCAAATTCTGGAAGATATTTTTAGGCAGGAAAATAAGATTTTATCATAGCAAAGTATTTCAAAGAAAGAATAATATTTCCTGTGTATATATAAAAGGTCAATATATGCCAATTATTGTTCAAAAAGGCTTTAATATGGTTTATATTATCACAATAGCTGACATCAGAATTTCTTTTAGGAATAGACATGACTTTCCGAACAAAAACAGTCTTTGAGTTGCAGGGAGAAGGAAGTGGTGAATTACTGAAAAGAAGGAAGAGAGAATGTATATTGAGAGACAATTAGCAGTTAATCTCAGAATTACACTCCTTACCATCTCCCCTTGTTGCCAGAATGGTCAGTAAATTGTAATAAAGCTCAGGAATATTCTATGCAAGGGACTGTCTACTGAGTGAGAGCACCAAAGAAGGACTGAGTTTCAGGCTGATGTTCACATGCTGCAAACAGAAGCAACTTGAGCCAAAAAGTTGAAGAGGCTGGGAGAATGCTTATTCTTTAAGAATTTGCAGAAATCTTGAAGATAGCTTTGTATTTCTAGAAGCTAGGAAATTGAGATGTTGAAGGTAATTTCAACTGGAACATACATGGAAGAGTAGCCCCAGCCTGATCAAATTTAGGTCCCATTTGATCAAATCTAGATCAAATCTAGGTCTCATTTGGAAGATGCTGCAATTTGCATAGACAGGACTCTTTAGATTTGGAGGTTTCGAGCACATAGAAAAAGAGCAAGAAGGGCGAGATTATTATTATTCAAGTTCTAAGAAGAAAAAGAATAGATTTGGAATATTTGAGGATGCCTCTCTATGAGAGCACTTTCTTTTCTTTTCCTTTCTCTTCTCCCCCTCCCCTCCTCTCCCCTTCCCTCCCTTCCTCTCCCCTCCTTTTCAGACACAATCTTGCTCCATTGCCCAGGCTAGAGTGCAGTGGCGCAATCTTAGCTCACTGCAACCTCCCCCTCCCAGGTTCAAGTGATTCTCCTGCTTCACCTTCCTGAGTAGCTGGGATTACAGGCATGCACCACCATGCCCAGCTAATTTTTGTATTTTTAGTAGAGACGGGGTTTCGCCATGTTGGCCACGTTGGTCTAAAACTCCTGACCTCAGGTGATCTGCCCGCCTTGGCCTCCCAAAGTGTTGGGATTGTAGGCATGAGCCACTGTGCCCGGCCGAGAATATTTTATTTTCAATACGTCTAATGACATAGAACACTGGGCCACACATTTCACCTTGGGGGAGTGGTATTTTGGAATTCAGTAGCACAGGTACTCAACATTACACAAACCTGCAGAGCTTTTTAAAAAAATCTTAATGCCTGGCTCCATTCAAAATCAACTGAAGCCAATTTTCCAGGACTGGAGCCTAAACATGGCATTCTTTGTGTTGTATTCTAAGCACCAAGTGATTCTAATATCTACTCAGTGTTGAGAAACACAGCTGAAGGAATGTTCTATTAGTATGAAATGTTCCCATGGAGCATATTAATTAGGCTTTCTACTGATCATACACTAGCAGTTACAGCTTTAATTAATTTTTATTGATTAGGTATAATTGTAACCTGGAGAACTAAAACACTTCCTCATATTAAGAAACTAATTAAAGAACTTCAGACACATCTTGGTTTGCTGAAATGTTGCATGCAACAAGTAGAATATTATTTTGATTAAATCTTTGTTATAAAAAGGGAAGTGTATTATTTAACATGTTTGTGTATTTAGCTCTTTGATAAATATTTTTTCTGATAAAGCAAACATTATCTTGCAACTTTGGATCTCTGAATTCCTTCTAAGGTTAAAGAGGGTATAATTGGAAATTTGCACATATGCAAAATGTAATTTGAAAGTGGATATCTTTCAGAAGCAGATGATGCAAGTGGTAGACTGCAAGGAGAAAATAGTGTTTTCTTTAGTTAGAAAAAATTTAAATGATAATGTCCCCACTTTTTATAAACTATATTATCTAGTGCATTATCTCACCAGTTGCCAAATTTGGGATATGGTAAAATTCTCAGATGTTTAATCTCTTCTTTTATCTGAGGATTTTCAAGTATATTGTGACCTGAATATATTATTTGAGGTTTAGGATTGGGATGTACTCAATTATATCCAACTATACGGTAGGTATATTCAGCATGCTGGAAGTAAATATAAGGTACTCCCAATACTTGTAGATAAAATTGGTCTCAAAGAAGTTAAATTAATAAAAGGTTGGATTATTTAGAAAAATGTCTCACAAATTAAAGTCACTGGGAAATCTTTAATTTAAATATATATCCAGAATTTACTTCTCACTTCAACTTGCCAGACAAACCACCTGTGAGTCCCTATACATTCTTGCCAGTTATGCCAAGAATTCAAGGCCCTGACTATCCTTCACTCAGCACCTTTCTCAAGGTTGTGTTTGTGATGAGCAACCCAAAGGGCTGGGACAATACCACCCTCCAGGACAAAGAGCAGGTCTGCTTGTTGCCTATTACTATAAAAGAGATGGATTTCCCAAGCTCAGTGTTCCTCAGCTGCAACACATGCCCACCAATTACGTAGCATTCATCTGGGCCTGTCCATATTGCCTCTAAGGGACTTGGCAGGACAAGGGGAACCAACACAAACATAAAACTCATTCTGGTTGCTATGCCCAGAGTAGTAAGTCCTTTGTCTCTGACCCAAGAGTCTCATGTCTTCTGCCAGGATCTGTGGAACAGTTACAGTTTAACATATTAGAGTTAAAAAGTGGAGGAAAATCAAATCCCAGACTCCTGATACTCATCAAATACCACGGTAGCTAAAGACACCATCATCTCTTACCTGGATGACTGAAATGGTTTCCATCTTGGTTTGTTCTCAACACAATACTCAGAACGACTCTGTCAATCATGTCTAATTATGTCACTCTTTGTAAAACACTTCAGTGGACTCTTGTCTCATTCAAAATGAAAGTTACAATTCTAACTATCACCCAAAAGTCTCAACGTTATCTCTCTTGGCCTCATCTCTTATTACTTTCATCCTTTTTTTCTATTTGCACTGTCCTCTTTTCCACCAGGCAGACTTCAAATTTCTTGAGTTATTCACTAGGTTAGCTTCCTTACTTCCTGCAGATATTTACTCACTTTCTCAGGGAAGCCTCCTCACTCACCCTCTATAACATTTCTGCTGTTCCACTCATCCCTCAGCATTGCATGTTTTATCTTTTGCTTGTTTTATTTTTTCTTCTTAGCCCTTATAATTTATCTTGTTTATTGTCTGTCTCCATCACTAAGATATAAGATCTGTAAAGGAAGGGGATTTGTCATTTCTACAATAGTACCTGATATATAGTAGCAATAAATATATGTTTTATGAATAAATGAATAAAAAGGTCTTGTGAAAGTAATCCAAAAATATTGAATACAAAAGAATAAGAATCTTATTGAATATCATAATCTAGTTGAAGCAAAAGGTGGATTGAGGGACAGTAGATGATTGCTTCTAGGATCTATTGCTGCATTTCATACCATCCCAAAACTTAGTGGCTTAAAATCAAAATTTACTATTATTTCTTACAGTTCTATGGTTTGACCACCCTCAGCTGGACAATTCCTGATTGGGGTTTCTGACACACTTGTGGTCAGATGAAGTCCAGGACTACAGTCATCTAACGTGGGCTGGCATTCCAGGTGGCTTACTCACAGGGCTGGGGGATGATGCTGACTCTTCACTGGGAGCTCAGTAGAGCTTGTAACTAGCAGCAAAGAGTGTTCTATTAATTGGAAAGTTGTACTTTATTTTGTTAGAGAAAAAGTTTGTGATTTTTTGCCCTGGTCTAGGACATATATATTCTCTAAACCATCCATTTCCTAATGTCTTTTTTTCTATCCTTACAAAATCACACATCTGATTCACTATTGGTACCCTCAATGCAGAGTTCAAGTATTTCAGTACTTGAGAAAGGCAAATTAACACATTGGCATTTGATTTACATATCCACCCTTGTCATGTTATTCAGCGTGAATCTATTCTAGACAATCTGAATTATTCTGATCCACATCAAATTAAATTTCTTCAATTACAAAACCAGAGCCCATTGACCCCACTAATAAACTTCCACCTTGTGAGGTGCCATATCAGCAGCCAGCTGATCTTCCTTTATGTCATATTTATCTTACTTCAACCTAAGACTGCAGGAGTTTCAACACGTATTATTTTCCACATAAATTAGAGAGCAATACTATTGATTACTCTCTGTTAAACCTACAGAAAATCTTATTGTTCTAACTTTTCTCTATATTCAGCATAGGATATAGTCATGTTTTCTTTATATTTCACACATCTGGTTATGGGACTTAATTTACTGAAAATTTAAGTTTATTGAGTTCTTACTATGTGCTAGGCATTGTATTACATGGTTTATATGCATCATCTCATAAGTGCGGCCTTTTACAGCTAAAGAAATAAAGCCACAGGAAGGCTAAAGGCTTGTTAAAAGTCATTCCGTTAGTGATAGATGCTAAATGGCCCTATTTCTTTAATTATTTTCTATAATCCACCTTGCTTTGTATTTTTTATTATTTGAAAACCCAATATGCAATTTTAAAGAAAATAAGAATTGACTACAAAAATTTTACGTCTGCAATGCAAGTGTCAGCATTTACTGTGACTTTTTATATTTATATTTATACATAATATGCCTATAAAGTATAGGTATATTTAATATGGTACCTTATGCCTATAAGCATATTAAATATGCCTATACTTCATAGGCACATTATATATAAATATACTTTATAGGTATGTTATATATAAATTATGTTATATATCATATAATGTATAATTATTTGTATAACACATATGTAATTATAATAGAGTTTTAAACTTAAAAGTAGTCTCTAACAATTTCAAATTAAAGCAAGCTAATTAGAAATTCAGCTTTATTTGCTGGATGTTATTTACAAAAAGAGTAGAAGAAAAAAATTCTGGTATCTCTTCATTAGCGGGTATGGTCTTATGTAAAGGTAAACAGTCTGCCTAATCTGTTGGACTCATACTTTACTAAATTGGGGAGAAAATCAGCTGTTTTACAGAATCTATTAGCCCATTTTGTGTTGCTATAGCAAAATACCACAGATTGGATAATTTCTAAGGAAAAGAAATGTATTTCTTACGGTTCTGGAGGTTGGGGAGTTGAAGACCCAGGGACCCATCTCTACAAGGGTCTTCATGCTGTTTTATCCCGCAGTGGATGGCAGAGGGATCAGAGATCATTAGAGAGCAAGAGATTGAAATCCTTTTATGAGGAACGCGTTTCTGAGGCAAATACTAACCTACTTTCAAACTAATGGCAATAATCCATTCCAGAGGGCAGAGCCCTCATGACCCTCAAGAATAGATCATCATAACACTATTGTATCGGGGATTAAGTTGCCAACACATGAGCTTTAGGGGACACATTCAAACCACAGCACAGCAGTTTAATTTAGCAAAACAATTGATTAAACTAGTTACTTAGTTGTAGTAAAATATAATTAGGTGGCATGTGCCTATAATCCCAGCTACTCTAAAGATTGATGTGGGAGGATTGCTGAGGCCAGGAATTAGAAGCTGCAGTGAATGGCTACTGTGCTCCATCCAGCCTAGGCAATGTAGTGAGACTTCACCACTAATAAATAAATAAATAAAAGTTTAAAAATTACACACGCACATACACACATATATCGCTGTTGGAGTTGATGTTATCAGTGCTGTTAGAAGTGTCGACCTCTGTGTGTTTGGATGGAATTGGATAAGAAGACCTGTTTGATGTTAGGAAGCTCTTAGAATTCTTTCCCCAATCTAGATGTTCTGATATTAGGTTCATTAGGGACAGGGGATTTCCCTTAACATAATGCACCCACTCATAAAAGATTCACTACTTATAATGTCCTACTTCCAGAAATTGAAAGGTTTTGTAAGTTACAATGTCAAAGTGCAGTAACACAACTTTCACTAAAATTAAATGGAAAAGTACATGGAATCTTAATGTCTACTGAAGACTTACAGCAATTATCCCTTACTGACAGTTCTTTGTTGGGCATCTCATTTAAACTTATAGGAACAGTTTAGTTGCCTGTTTTACCTTTCATCTTTGAATGAGAAGCATTATTTATATGCATTTCCATAGATATAACTGTTTGAAATAGCACTGTTTTAGTAGGATTTCTGCCTCCATATGGCTGAGATTAAAAATGCATACAACTACACATCTGTCAGATGCAACTCATTTTTTAATGAGGCCTCAGAATGCTAAGACAAGTTTCTGTGTGCTTGTTTTGCTGTGTGGCATCACTTCTCTTATGAACTCAGTACAGTGGCCACTTTCTTTTCCTTTTCTATTTTCTTTCATTTATTTAAATTAATCTGTAAAAAAAAAGTCTAATACATACCTCATGCTCTGAGCTAGATGACATATATGAACAGCATCCTCAATTACTAATTTCCCTCTTCCCATTTCCCCCAAAGTAACTACTTTATATAAAAACTGACCACCTTTCAGTGACTGGGTAAAAATCAATTACTTGAAGATGCTCAGAAGGCAAGCATAAAAATAACAAAAATCCTCAGAGAGATCTCGTATAGATTTCATTTTATCCATGAATGCACAGTGTGTTTAAAGAACAAGGGATTCTATGAGCAGTTCAAATACACAGTACATAAAGGCAAGTGAAAACCTCATTTACATAGGTTTTGGTCAAATCTACATAGAATGATTCAAAAATAACATTGAAAGGGTTTAGCTCTCTTCAGAAAAGTCTTCCTCCACTGAGTAGCCAGTGCTTTGTGGAAACTGGGGAAAACTCAAGGAAGAAATACATGAAAATTAATTGCTGTTCTTACACAAATAACATAAATCCCTTTGCATGAGGATCAAAAGCATGATATAAACAAACAGTTTTTACATCTTCCTTTCCTCAGCCATACTTGGCAGGGATCTTCATTCCAATGGATGTAGATGAGTCAGCCTAGATGAAAAATGTGCTTATTCTAGTCCCCAATGCCCACTGCGGGAAAATCTGTGTGCAGCTGACTTTCATTATTTTCCTGAAGACTAAAAAGTGACTGTTTTCAGGAGATTCATAAGGGATGTGCTGTGTAAAGCCTATTTAAATTTAAGTACCTTTGTCCATCTTACTGAGAATTGACTCTAACCGTTTTACTTTGCCATTTTAGGTTTTATGGGAAGATTCTCCTCTATCACACTCAACATGCAGTTCGCGCGTGAAGAAGCCAACAGAACAGAAAGTAAAATCGCAGTAATCCTGACTGGCAAAGGAAACACCCCGGGGCAAATCCAGGTTGTGGCTAAGGCCTGGCTCTTCATGTATGAGTAAACGCAAAGAAATTCAGCTTTTGTGCCACGAATCAAGGAAGGTCCAAAGTGAAGAAGACACAACTTCATGGAGCATCCATTTTACTCCTAAGAGCAGGTGGAGGCAGAAAATCATTTGAACTGACAAGATATTTAAAACACTATATCAATAGTACTAAATTTTTTCTTGATTTTGACATTAAAGCATGATATTTCAAACAAATATTTTTGTTTCAGCTTCCTAAATGAAGACCAGGCTCAGAAGACATGCAGAGTAAACGTTCGTCTGTATTAGATAGAGTGCTTTTGTAGGAAGGTTTAAGGGAAGATAAGGGAAGACTGTGTAGAAGGGGGGAGAAAAAAGGGAACTTGTTCATAGAAACATAGATGACCTCAAAGGACACCAGGTGGGAAGCATTCACAGAGGATCCTGGGGCTAAGGGATTGGAGTTTAAGGCAAGCAGAACCTGGGATCAAGAGGGAAGAAGAAAGGTACTAGCAAAATGGAGTGGTAGATGCCTAGGATTACAAAAGAGCTTTGCCAATGACATAAAACTCTCTAAGTTTCCTATTGCTGCTGCAACAAATTATCACAAATTCAGTGGCTTAGAAAAATACAAATGGACTATCTTACAGTCATCTCATTCAGCTGAATCAAGATGTTGGCAGAACTAAGTTCCTTCTGGAGGCTCTGGGGGAGAATCCATTATTTGCCTTTCCCAGGTTCTAGAAGCTCTCACACTGGGCTGTGGTCCTCTTCAATTTCCCAAGCCAGTGCTAGCGTTACCCTGACCTATGCTTCCATGATCGCATCGCCTTT
This sequence comes from Cebus imitator, assembly GCF_001604975.1. Classification (NCBI taxonomy): domain Eukaryota; kingdom Metazoa; phylum Chordata; class Mammalia; order Primates; family Cebidae; genus Cebus; species Cebus imitator. The sequence goes on along the minus strand of NW_016107513.1, from coordinate 670,668 downwards.
TCTGAACTCCCAAGTCCCTCTTTTACTTATAAAGACCCTTGGGAGTACAAGAATCCTTATAAGGATTACACTGGGTCCAACCAGATAATCCCTCCACCTCAAGATCCATAATTCAGTCATCTCTACAAACTCCCTTTATTCGTGTAAGATAACACATTTGCAGGTTCCCGGGATTAGGTGTGAGCATCTTTGGGGGATCATTTTTCTGCTTACCCCACACAAGGAGTTGGAAAGCATTAACTTGCTCCAACACAGCAGTGAGGTCTGGCAGGTCCAGAAGTATTAGGTAAATTTTATAAGGGGACATACTTAAAGAGCCACACCTGGGATTTCTTTTACACAGACTTTATGCCTCAGGACTGTGGTATTTCAGAGATCCTAGGGCAATGTTGAAACCCCCCAGAAAGTATATAAGCATATACATACATACATATATATATATATATATATATGCACTTTAAAATATGAAAAGAAAGCCTAAACATTAATATATTTTGATTAAAAGTCAATAAAATACAATATCCTGTCAACCTCATTACATAAATTTAGAAATCATAGAAATAGAGTAATATTACAAATAATTTTTAAGTTTGATTTGTTACTTCTGAAGAATTCCTAATAGGCAGGATAATGGCTGATAAAGCATATGCAATAAAAATTTGAAGAAATTTATTGAAACAAATAATTTCTAAAGCAAAATTATAAAGTATTTTCTATCTTCACAGCAAAGACTTCACAACAAAAACTTCACTATTTTTATGGTGAGCTGTGAGTCTATTTTAATCTGTTTAATATGGTGAGGGGTGGATAGTACCAAAAGAAGAATGCCTAGGGCCTTGCATGGTCTTATATGATGCAAAACCAGGGCTCATGACTAGACAAATGGGGTATGGAGATTGTAACAGTGGGTGAACTCTGTGAATTAAATCTTTGATGCAACAGATATGAGGAAAATCCAACTCCATCAGCTTCCTCCAACCCATGAAGTTTTGAAAAAGGAAGTCATTCTAGCTGTCTAAATAAAAAGTCCTCCTTCATTTGTTTCCAAATGTTTTGAATTTGAAATTAACATAAAGGGAAATCGAAAAAATGAGCATTTTCCCTTTCATTCAATTTTTATATTTGAATCATTTATAATTGATCAGCACTGGCCTATTCACAGAGGAATTTAAAATGCATAATCTCATTCAATCTTCACAATAATCCACTAAGATCAATATCTTTAGTTCCACTGCACACATGGGAACATAGCTTCTGAAAAGCTCCTGACTTGTTCAAGATAAAACACCTGGGAAGTGTCAGAGGCAGAATTAAATACTAAGTTTTCTGTACTCTTATAAACTGCGAGCCTTTATAACATCTCAATTAGGCAAATACATTATGAGATTTAGAATTAAAGGAAATGGAAATGTGCAAGAAGGCAATAAAAAATAATTAAATTTGGGGGCAAGGATTCTAGAGGAACTCTTTCTGCTGCCACATCAAAAATCCCAACAAAAGACACACATACACGTTTATATCCACCAAAGAATAACAGGATGTTAATTTTGTTTTCTATTTGGGTATATAGGAAAGTAGAGGAAATAGCTTTTTTAAGGAACAACAGCAGCTGGAGAAGGCCAAACTTGGAGAGGTCACTTTGAAAGCAGGCATGAGGAAAAAGGTCAGGGAATTGTTCGTAAGTGATTAATTCTGGATCTAAGACAAGGAAGCTGGCTCTAGCATGCTAAATAACCGAGTAAAATGAAAAGAGCCCTAGTACACTTGTAAAGTGCCCAATGGCATATGAGCTGGCTTTTCCTCCCCTTCATCATTGAAACAGGGTTAGTAAAATAAATTGTGACACTTTGTATTAGCAAATAGTGACTCCTCTCTTTTCTCAACTGTGCTGGGTACACTACTCTGCCTCATTGCTATTGGACTTGGCCATGTGATTGCACGCAGTGCTAGTAAACTAGGTGCAAGCAGAATGTTTGGGATCAGCAGACAGATAATCTGTCATGGAAAATATGTGCCTAAGATAATGTCTTACCTTTCAGCCTGAACTTTAGAATGAGACACATGAAACCATTCACATGTGCCAGAAGCTGCTGGTTTGAGGAGATGAGAAACATGTCTCCTGAAAGGAACCCAGACAGCAGGGTAGAAGCGGGAATCTGAAGTCCAGCTCAGTCCAGCCAACTTGCAGCCAACCTGAAGACCCACGAGCATGAGAACAGGTTTTAAGTCTCTGAGTTTTGGAATGGTTTTCATGTAGCATTATTGTAACAACAGCTACTTAAGCAGAGATATACTCCAGAAATTCACCTCTGTCAAGTACTAGAATCTATTAGGAAAGGAAATTCTTATTTTCATAATTATTCTTTATAAGCACCTCTGTAGGATTTGGGTGAGTGTTGGGGGGTGGATTTTTCTTATTAAAGAATATTTATGCACATTAAATAATCTACCATTATATTTGTCGAAGCCAGTTTAATGCATTATTATTACTAAAAAGTCTACAGAGTTGGCATGCTTTTGAAGGAGTTACTTGATAAAGATAAATATGAGGAAATTAAATGTTTTTTAAAATGAAAAAAACATTTTTTGCAGAGACTTTCACTCCAGGAAGATGGAGTGAACGTATTTTTTTTTTCCTACCTTTATGTATGACTAAAATCTCTAGACGTTATATATAAAACAAGTGTAAGACTTGAAAAGGAGGGGGGGAAACGTAGACTCACTAGGGACTTTGGGACCCAAACAATAACACGGTGGTGGGTTTCCTGAGTTTCTCTTTGGTAACAACTTGGAAATGTCAATAGGTACAGACAGAAAACACACCAACAAAAGCCTGCTCTCTTCAGCCAAAGGACAGGAAAGAGGCAGCCTAGCAAGATAGAATGCATTTATACAATAACCACTCTACTCCAGCTAAACAGCATGGAAAAAACTATGGGTCTACCCTCATCCATGTCACCAAAAGCTGAGAGGGGAGCCTGGACTTGTACTCTTACAGACTCACATTGCTGCAGGGCTGGGGGTAGGGAATGATGAGTAGGAATCCAGAGTTTTCACCTCCACCAGGTAGTGACAAGGGCCCTTCCCTCCCTGTGAAGTTAGGAGAGACCACCTAAGGAGCCTACGCTTCTGCTCCCTGTCCACACTAAGGCGCTGTCAGCAGAGGTCTTGAGGGGGCTATAAAAACGTACTCATATCTTCCTTATCCAGTAAGTTTTCAGTGGAGGCTCACTAGGGAACAAACTGCCAACCATGACCAGTGGTAAGAAGGAATCACTACCCTTGGGGTATCAGTGGAGGCCAAGTGGGAAATTTGGGTTTCTATCCTCAAGTGGCAGTGATGAAGCAGTGCCCCTTCTCCCTCCTCTGGAGCACTGACAAAGGAAGCAATCAAAAACAGAAAGTTTAAATGAAATCCAGAGTCTTATAACATGATACCCAAACTGTTCAAATTTCTACTGGAAATTATTGATCTTACCCAGAACCAAGATCTCAAACTGAATGAAAAGGATAATCAATGAATGTCAATACCAAAGTGACAGAGATGTTAGAATTATCAACTATCATCACAAAAATACTTCAATAAGCAACTAAAAACACACTTCAAATAAGTGAAAAAAACAGCATCAGCAAAGAAGTAAGAGATACAATATAAAGAGGATCCAAATGAAAATTTTAGGACTTTAAAACACAATAAGCAAAATGATTAAAAAAAAAAAAACTCACGAATAGGTTTAACAGCAAATTTGAAGAAAACTGGAAAATCAGTGAACTGGAAGACAGAACAATAAAAATTACCCAATCTGAACAATAAAGAGAAAAAGATTGGAAAACAAAAAGAGAACATAGCATACTAGGCCTGTGGGACTTAATAAAAGATATAAAATTAATGTCATCGGAGTCCCTGAAAGAGAGGAAAAACCGTCTGAAACTAAAACAATACTTGAAGAAATCATGGCTAAAAGCTTCTCAAATTTGGTAAAAGCCATAAGCTTACAGTTTGAAATTGAATGAAGTTTAAACAATGAAAGCAAGAAATCCACATTAGGATACATCACAGAGATACTTCTGAGAAATCAAAGACAGAGGAAACCTTCAAAGCAGTAGGACAGAAACTCATTCATAGGGGAAATATAATTTGAATGACATCAGGTTTCTCATAAGAAACCGTGGAGACCAGAAGGAGAAAGCAATCATTTTTGAACAGCTGAAAGAAAAGCATGGACAAAACCAAATGCTGACGAGGATGTAGAGAAGCTGGAACACTTATATCTTTCTCATGAGACTGTAAAATGGTACAGTCATCCCGGAAACTAGTTTGGCATTTTCTTAAAAAAAAAAAAAAAA